>NC_060181.1:60900251-61137751 GCF_021184085.1 Oncorhynchus gorbuscha
ATCGCCTACTTGGGGAAAATATATTGACATAAATTGATAAATAACGAATTTAGGATGTGGCTTGATTTAGATACGTTTCTGTTCATTGGCATTCATTTGAAATTATGATTAGCCTACGAATCAAAAAATGTCAAATGAAAATAACTATTGTTTTAATTAGTGACGAACAATAAACATTAGTTAGTCAATCACAGTCGATGTGATAAGCCGAATTAATAGCCAAGTACCGTGGGCCGAATTAATAACCAAGTACCGTGGGCCTATCACTGAATTAGATCGTTATTTCTAGGTTTTAAGGCACATGAATCCAGGTGTGAATGAAGAAAAATAAAGCTTCATCACCACTGCACTAACAAAATAGTCCTTTCAATTATTGTAAATTTAGCACTTACCAATGTTTACACTTTTGGCAGTTTAAAACGTCTAACATGATATTTCTGTTGAATGCAACATTTTTGTATTTTTTTCCGAATAGCCTAGTGCCTAGAAAATCTTTGTTTATTGTAAAAACAAATACTTAAGTGTTTGCTAATTAAGTTAGCCTAATTGTTTTGGAATTACCGTTATTTGTCCCCCAAATATTGGAGTCATAGATGGATGTATAAACTAACCACAGAGCATGAAAACATGAGTAACTGAACTTGTTTTTGAAGTTCCAGTGATGAGTTATCTGTTTAGTGAAGATTCCTCTCTCTGATCTGGTGATGGAACCGAGGTTTTGCTCAGGACAGCTGCAGAATACGGCAAAAATCCACTCTCGGATCTTTGCCCAGATGCTGTGCAGGTGAAGTCAGAGTTGGTACTTCTGGAGCCTAGCGCACTGGCCGCTTGGCTGCTGTGACAACTGAGGCAGGAGCATGGGCCAGTGGCTGATGGCGCGCTGACCGCGGCTGCACATGCTGCTGCTGCCGCTGCTGCTGATGCTGCCGCAGAGCTATTGAGGCCTGCGGGTGACTGATAAAGTCCTGGGTGCCTGAAGCCACAGAGAAGCTCTGGGCGTGAGTAAGGATGGGAGAGTGCACGGAAAGTATCGAGAGGGCGAATGGAGGTAGCGAAAGGTGACGATGCAGCACCAGACGCAGCTGCGGCAGCGGCAGCTGCTGTGACACCAACGTGCGGGTAATAGTGCAGAGGCATGTGGGAATGGAAAGGGTATGGTAGACTTCCGGTGGCTGCAGCGTGCGTCATCATGTAGGTGTAAAAGCTTGGATCTGCTGGATGGGGCCAAGACATTGCCAAACGTTGCCTCTTGTCCTTCATCCGCCTGTTCTGGAACCATACCTACAGACAGAGAATTATCATTCATGTTTAATGGGACCCTATTCTATCCAACCCGCCTGGTAGCACAGCATTTACGCAATACAAAATACCGGGTCGACTCTCCATGCATTCTCCCAGTGTTCAGAATAGTCGTGTGTAGTATAACAAAGAACCTGCGTAAACATAGCTAATGTACGTTTGATAGAATTATGGGTTTTAAACGTATAGGTCAATGTACAATTTTTTGTGAGTGTTTATTTTTAGGGACCCCTAAACAAATCAGCAAGTTGAAGAAATGAAGTCCAACGAAGTGCCACTGACAGTGATTTTTCAGATTCATAGATTAATTTCAGATTAATTTCAGATTATATTCGAGTGGGCCACCTGCTCACATTGTGAATTACCAACGGATTAGTTTATACATTTGCTGTGTGTGTGTGTGTGTGTGTGTGTGTGTGTGTGTGTGTGTGTGTGTGTGTGTGTGTGTGTGTGTGTGTGTGTGTGTGTGTGTGTGTGTGTGTGTGTGTGTGTGTGTGTGTGTGTGTGTGTGTGTGTGTGTGTGTGTGTGTGTGTGTGTGTGTGTTTTGATACATGAATGTTGATCAGCATGTGTATCTGAATGTAGTGTGCATCTGAATATAATTGTAGCCTAGTCTATAGTCCTAAATATTTGTGATACAATATTATTTTAGTGAATATATTAGGCACAGCTCTATACATTAAAATATGCATATAAGATAACATACCTTTATTGTAGTTTCAGGTAGATTCAGTGATGCGGCCAGTTCACATCTTCTGGGTCTTGAGACATAATTTTCCCTGTAAAACTCTTTCTCCAGTCTTCCTATTTGTTCTCTGGTGAACGCAGTCCGGTACCGTCTAGTCTCGGCATTTGACATGTTTGAGCTCATTCCATTGCCGTTATGATTGGAAAGGGAGGATGAACTTGTGTTGGAGCCTCCAGAATTATTGTCAGAAAACCCTTTAGGAAATAAATATGCAAAGTTATTTGATAGTTTCATGTAGGTTATATAAGAAGTTGCATTGTGTATGTTGGCTATTATACATTTCTTGCTGTAATATGTCACGCGAGACGATGCCTATGAAATAAATGACAAATTAACAAGCAATATTTTTGTAGCAATATCGGTGAAATATTTGAAAATGAAAGATACAATTATTAGCCAGTATTAGTTGTTGTATAAGCCTGCATTATTATTATTGCTGTTGCTATTATTATCATTTGTTATTACGATAATATGTTTATTATAATCCATTTTCCGTTTTAAGATTATCATAGAATATACATTTCCCTGAAATGTTTTATTTCGTCAGTAAATCTTCATTCAGAGTGAATGTTACCTTTGTTGTTGTTTTCCTTGTGTTGACTGGGAGAACGATGCGATGGGCATCCCACCTCCACATCACTGTTCATATCTGAGTCTTGAGAAACTTCTGGGTATAAGTGGATTTTCTTTCTGCTTTCTGAGGATGAAATCTCCGCGGAAGAAGTATTCTCGCTGTTGTGGTGGGCACCGAAAATACTGTCGATTTCGAACTTGCCTTTGGTTGGAATATCCCCGAGACTTCCATGAAGCGAGGCGGAATTTATTCTCGGGCTTAGGCGACCACTGTGCTGAGAATTTTCGAGGGCCTCTAACACTGAATTTCCAGCGGAGTCTGACAGGTTCGAGAGCCTTTTCCCAGGCACGGGACTGTGCAGACCTCTCTCCATCAGAATCATCTCTTTTCTTATCCTCTCCATCATTAAGCCTTCTAGAAAGAAACACAATTTCCAGGGCTGGTGCTCCGATGAGTTGTGGCGGAGCTAATCCGCATTCAGCTCAGCAACTGTCTCTAAATAATATAACACCTTTTTATGAGCGAGACGGGGGAAAAAATTAAGAATGCCAATGCGAGCAATGAATGACTGTTTAAAATGACCCGTGCATCCTTTCTAGCCCAAAATGTCATTCATCAAAAAGTGGTTGCTGCTCGTCGTTAAGATGCGCGTGACGCTGCTCGAATGATCATTTATTGTAACAGGTTTATAAGCAAATAAATACGAGAAGGCTGTCAGTTGATGATGGAGGCGGCCTGCGGTCAGACGAATATATATCCAAGTGGAGAGGAAGAGGAGAAGTGAGGAGTGGAGCGCGTGTCCCTGGGTTGATCTGAGTCTGTTTAAGATTGCTCTTGGGTTTGGCCTCTGGGGTGAAATTGACAGTCTGATTAATAAAATGAGCGCGGCAACATTTCCCTCTTCATTTAGGAATATCATTATGCTTTGATTCTCTATTGTTTCTCCCTTCTGTTCTCTTTGCCCCTCAGTCTGTTTTCTCTTTCTCTTTTATTCTCACTTTCTCCATCGATAATTTCACTGAGGCATTCTCGAATGATACATTATTACTGAAAGTTATTTTGTGAAATCCATTTAATAGCATTAAAATGCGAGATATGATCGTGATAATTCTGAACCGAATTTCACTTTTATGATCATGTGAATTTGTCCTAATCATTTTTGCATGTTTGTTTTACATTCCTCGCTGTAATAAAAATACATTTTGAGATCATCATTACACTATATTTTAAACAATGCAGATAAAATAGGAAGTTATAACATATGCCTGTGGTGTTAGCAGTTTCTTTAAAGGGGCAATCTGCAGTTTCAAAAATGCATTTTTATACGTATAAATTAATTATACTGATTCTTGAAGAATATAACTAAATGCCTCATGAACTTAGTTCAACTGTCGTACCCATCATAACCCAAAATATAAGCTTGTTTTACTCCACTGTTTGTAAACAAATCAAATTTAAACAAACACTGTATAGCCTCAAAACATGGTTAAAACTATAATTTTGATATTATGGATGGTTAGTCCTTGCACCAATAACCCTGTCTGAATTTGAGAGTGGTTCAATTATCCATCCCCATCCTTCTGCTTTTTGCCCAAACAGTGGCAGGGAGGCGCTTTGTTATTGTTTCAACTACGAATTGACCCTTTAAGGTAGTCTTATATTATCCTCATTGCTTCAGTAGGCCCACGGAGTTAAATTATGCCTGACGAATACTCGTTTTTTTTCTTATGTATTTGTTATTTTCAATCGTGGAATAATGATGTGTAATTGTGTTAATTTAAACCCCTCCTGATAAAATATTACCTATTTTACTGCAGGTTTGGAGTTGTATTATATTCAGGCTTATTTTATATTATTTGGTGTCGTACATATTTTAGAAATTATCCTATAGTCAAAGGTATATGTTGGACAGGCTGCAATTACATTGTGTTTTCTGTTATCAAAGATTGTGGTATTAGCCTAATATCGTGATGATTAGTCTCCCGATATGCTGCCTGTAGATCTCTATTATTTGAAAAACTCGATTTAAAACTCGATTTAATGTTAAGAATACATCGAGGTGATGCTCTGTCTCTGAACAGTCTCAGATTTAGAGGGAGAATGCTCTTATAGCTAAGGTTATCGGGAATGGATATTGTATTCGGTAAGGTAATGTACCAGTGGGGCCTAGAAACGTCGTCTACGCGTCCTTTGGCGCCCCCCAGAGTTTAACTGGATTATCACAACGCTTGAGGCGGAAGTCCTTGCCGTGATGTACAAGGCTATACACTGTGTGATCCATCTATTGCTAAAATCATATGAACTAACCTTTTGGAGTCAATATGGCGGGTTAAAAGAATTGTAGTCGCTCTGTACTGTGATTATTTTAAGCAATAAGGCCCGAGGGTTTGTGGTATATGGCCAATATACCACGGCTTTGGGCTGTTCATTAATACGACGCAATGCGGAGTGCCTGGATACTACAGCCCTTAGCCGTGGTATATTGGCCATATACCACAAACCCCCGAGCTGCTTTATTGCTAGTATAAACTGGTTACCAACGGAATTAGATCAGTAGAAATAAGTGTTTTGTCATAACCATGGTATACGGTCTGATATACCACGGCTGTCAGCCAATCAGCATTCAGGGCTCGAACCACCTAGTTTATATTGAAAACTATGTCATATGGGCTTCTTAAATATTTGTAGAAGTGGAATGGGAATAAGGGTGTTCATTAAAAAACACAAACATTGTGGATGTTTTGAGTAAAATTAAGTGGACTATCTCAATCGTTGGAATTAGAATACCGTTTTTGGGGCTTAAACAATTAACAATGGCCAATTTCATTGATGCATGAATAGGCTATTATATCACCTGATATAGCTGTCATTTTGTCAGTATAAAAGCCATGTAGCCTTCGTGTTTTTCCTTTACCATCCATAAATAGACTAGTATGTCACCTGAAATAGGCTAGCTGTCATTTGTTAGTAAAAGCCGTATAGAGTATTGTAACAATACTCAAATGTAACAATTATTTATTCATGAAATTGCCTACAATGAAACAAATAGTATAATTATTGGTTGATTCATATTATGATGTGCTTATACAATCTGTAGTGTTTTAATTTGTCAGACCAGAGTCATATTTATATCTAAATATATACTCTGTCAGATTTATTGTAGGCCTAGATGCATTAGCCGCCATGCTAATAGGTGCTATCATTGGAATAATTCACCGTTATCTCTTTTATTTTACACCTATTTAATTAACTTAAAGTAAGGACCTCTATTTCCAAAGCTCTTCATCAAGTGGGGCGTCAGGGTGGCCTAGTAGTTAGACCGTTGGATTAGTGACCGGGAGGTTGCAAGTTCAAACCCCCGAGCTGACAACCCACTGTTCCTTGGCTTTCATTGAAAAAAATAATTTGTTCTTAATGACTTCGAATTGTGCTTTCCGACTTCTACTCAAACGGGTGTCTCACTATAAAACTTGAGAGAAGTGAGACAGCAGAGTTTGTCCACCTCACTTCAAGGACATCAAAACAGTTATACTTTAAAAAAACAAACATTTTTTTAACCTTTATTTAACAAGGAAAGTCAGTTAATGAAGTCGTTTAATGCCAGGTGTGGCTAACACGCTAGAACTGGCTTTTGACTTGGGTGGATATTACGTCTGGTCTCCACAATTTAGGAATTCCGTTTACATGCAAACGGATAGAGCCATCTAGTGATGACTTTATACCATTGCAGGCTACCACCCGAGCGGGGTCTGTGTGGTTGAAGGTTTAGTCGTCTCCTATTCATTAGCTTAACAGAACGCAACCACTGTGCCCAAAACGGGAGACTCACAGCCAAAGCTCAAATTCGACATTGACTGAGTTGACCGGTTAGGAATTCAACTAGTTTTGAATATTCATAGACACGTATATTATGTTTGTGACACTGTTGTTGCCTTCAGAACCACGGAATATATGAAGGAACTATAACCGTCTTCACTTTTGAAGTGCAGCTACGATGTGTGTTGCATGATTCCTGTTTCAGACCTTTCCTTACACTCTTAGAAAAAACGCTTCCATATTGAACCAAAAAGGGTTATATCACTTGTTTTAGATATGAAACCGTTAAACGTTCTATGTAGGACTCTTGTAATATCGTTATTTGATCAGAACCCTAGGGATCCTTCTTCACTGAACCAACAATGGTTCTAGATAGAACCAACATTGGTTCCAGATAGAACCATGTATGGTGCCATTCATGAATTGTGACTTCTAATGAAGAGTAATATTTATAGCTAAGAATAGCCTACAATATATTAAACAATTAAATTATGGACAAAATAATACCAGCATAGTTCAGAGATTGTAATTATATAGATGCGGTAAAGAGATCAATGGAACGCAGACCCCAAATCTGGGCCTCGTTTCACAGAACCTTTGAAGCTTTAAGATCATCCTTAGAACCATATTACGGTGTATCTTTAGTAGTCGCACATCTACGAGTGAACCAGACTGCTTGTAGGAGCAGCCAAAATGCATCGTTTTATGTTTTTTTGCCTTTCTGCGTCACTTTATTCATACATGAACAACGCTAAACATAGAATCAACATGTTTAGGCTAGGTAAGCAATCTGTCTGACTGTGACCGCGGATAACTTCAGAACAAAGTTGACTACAAATACAAAGTTGTCACAGTATTTGCAATTGTTACAAACAAGTGAAAGATAAAAATATGTTTCAAATGAAAAATGAGATGACTGCTTTAAAATATAAGTACATGGCCCTATAGGCCTATATTTAAATCATATTGAAATCATATTGCGTTGTATTTTTCAACGAGGGTACTGTCTGTAATAGGTTTAATGATGTGTGACAAGATTTGGGCAATGACGTGCGCAATCTGTGATTTAGCCTAGTGTATTATTATTGGGTTAGCATAATAAGCCGCCTCCATATTTGCAGCTACAGGTTGTAATATCTCGCTAGGAGCAGATCCGTTTTCAGTGTTGTGAAATAATTATAATGTTAAGGTAAGATATGAGTGGAGAAGGCTGGGCCCAGTTTCCTTATAGTGACGGAATATAGGCTTAGAAGTGTTTTAACCATAGAGGTACGTGGGTAAAATCACTTGAGAAGCCAAGTCCCCACCCAAAAACATATTACAACCTGTGTGTTGTGATAATTGCGTTGTTTGCTCTATAACCTGTTAATTCATATGCCTTGCGATTGTGATTTATAGGCCTAAAGGCCGAGACAATAAGAAGACACAGTGGCACCCTTGTTTTATAAAAAAAAAACGATAGCAACCGTTGTCCAGTGAAGTCCACAAAGCATATTACATGTACAGTAACAGACCTGTACATGAACTACAGCATGGTCAAGCAAGTACATTTTTCAGACGTTTTTGGACCACTAAACGACTATTGATTTAGAACCACAGAGAGTTACCGCAAGTCGCAAAGAAAACGGAAGCTGCCTCCACTATTCCTGCACCATTTCAACTTCAACATGTCAAAATCATGCTTAGTCGAACACAGTGACATCTAAAACATACCCAATACAATTTAGTCCAATCAACGTAAGCTAAGCTAAATATGATGTGGTTGTCCATGGTTCTGATTTCTGTGTGCGTGCGCGTTCGTGCAAGTAGAACAACATGTTGTCTAACCCGACATGCAGAGAAACGCCAATGTCATCCTCCTCTCTTTCATGTTTATGAAGCTGTTTATCACTCTGTCATACAATACACGCTTTTATTTTTTGTTGTCCTAGGCTACCTAGCTAAAATTCTTACTCGCTAGCCTAACTTCCATTCATGGGAAACATTAATAGTTAGCATTAGCCTTCTACATCTAGCTACATATTGAACTTCCATCCTCTCATGCCAGGGGTACAACAATGTATGAATTAACCTCTTAATGGTTGGATCAGAATCAACATTATAATCATTGACCAGTATGGACAATTAAGTAAAACCACTATCCAAATCACTATCCCCATCCATGGCTAATTTAGGAAAGGGCTAATTTTAGCTAGCTGGCTAGCTAGTCAACGGAGGAGAACAACACCATGAGATGCAACAGTTCAAGTTTTTCTGTGAATGATTTATGCTCTCAATGGGATTTGATAGGAGTGACGCCACATCCACGTTTGCTTCCCTTGACACTTTTTTTCGGTGCGCCAGGACCATTCATAGCTGAGCTCACTAAGTTTAGCTCAACGCTGATTGTCAAATTTTTTATATATTTTTTGTTAATTAAGGGAGACCAGATGCTCACTTGCTTCCCTTGCCTTCAATGCTGCGGACGGCAAGAATGTCATACTCGTTTGGACCAGACAACATCAGATAGATGGCCGACACATAGAGAGACAGAGGGGCACTGTTTCGCTGGCTCAGATGCTTTCTCCTGTGAGCTACATTCAGCCTCTAGCAAATTGAAGGGAAACTATGAAACACAGAGAGACAAAACATAATTTTTGTATGTTTGTATTGGTCCATGTTTTGGGGAAGCCTGACTTCCCTCGGCCTCCATGAATACACACTTACAGAAATCGGTGGTGGTAGTCAGTCGCTTTTAACTGTAATGCAGTTAATTGGCGATGATGACATAAAATCGAATATATTTTAATTTGCCACATGCACCGAATACAATAGGTGTAGACTTTATTGTGAAACGCTTACCTTACAAGCCCTTTCCCAACAATGCCGAGTTAAAAACTAAGAGCATGAGCACAAAAAAAAGAAAAGAAATAGAAACACACAAAAAAAAAAAAATTAATGAAGCTATATACAAGAAGCACGTGTGCTGGGGTATGAGTTGTTAAAGTGATTGAGGTAATATGTACATGTAGGTAGGGGTACAAGTCACTAGGCAATCAAGATAGATAATAAACAGAGTAGCAGCAGGGTGTTTGAAGAGAGAGAAAGTGTGTGTGTGTGTGTGTGTGTGTGTGTGTGTGTGTGTGTGTGTGTGTGTGTGTGTGTGTGTGTGTGTGTGTGTGTGTGTGTGTGTGTGTGTGTGTGTGTGTGTGTGTGTGTGTGTGTGTGTGTGTGTGTGTGTGTGTGTGTGTGTGTGTGTGTGTGTGTGTGTGTGTGTGTGTGTGTGCGTGCGTGCGTGCGTGTGTGTGTGTGAGTGTGTGTGTTTATGTGTTAGAGTGTCAGTGTAGTATGTGTGAGTGTGTGGGTAGAGTGAATCTGCATAGAGCCAGTGCAAGAGAGTCTGCTCAAAATAAATAAGGGGGTCAATGCAAATAGTCCGGGTAGTCATTTGATTAACTGTTCAGCAGTCTTATGGCTTGGGGGTAGAAGCTGTTCAGGAGCATTTTGGTCCGAGATTTGGTGCTCCAGTACCACTTACTGTGCGGTAGCAGAGAGAACAGTCTATGACTTGGGTGGCTGGAGTCATTGACCATTTTTAGTGCCTTCCTCTGACACCATCTGGTATCGAAGGTTGTGGTTGGCAGGGAGCTTGGCCTCAATGATGTACTGGGCCGTACACACTACCCTCTGTAGCGCGTTGTGGATGGATACCAAGCAGTTGCCATATCAAGTGGTTATGCAGCCAGTCAAGTGCATGGTGCAGCTGTAGAACTTTTTGAGGATCTGAGGGCCCATGCCAAATCTTTTCAGCCTCCTGAGGGGGAAGATGTCTTGTCGTGCCCTTTTCATGACTGTGTTGTTGTGTTTGGACCATGTGATGTGGACACAAGGAGCTCTCAACCTGCTCCACTACAGCCCAATCAATGTGAATGGAGGCGTGCTTGGCCCTCCATTTCCTGTAATCCAGTATCAGCTCCTTTGTCTTGCTAACGTTGAGGGAGAGGTTGTTGTCCTGGCATCACACTGCCAGGTCTCTGACCTCCTCCCTGTAGGCTGTCTAATTGTTGCCTGTGATAAGACAGCGTGGCAGATGTGTTATTGCCTGCACTCACCACCTGGGGGTGGCCGGTCAGGAAGTTCATGATCCAGTTGCAGAGGGAGCTGTTTAATCCCAGGTTCCTTAGCTTGGTGATGAGTTTGGAAGGCACTATGGTGTTGAACGCTGAGTTCAATAGAGACTTCATCATCTGTGGAACTGTTGAGGCGGTATATGAATTGCAGTGGATCCAGGGTGTCTGGGATGATGGTGTTGATGTGAGCCATGACCAGCCTTTCAAATAATTTTATGGCTACAGATGTGAGTGCTATGGGGCAATAGTCATTTAGACAGGTTACCTTGGCTTTCTTGGGCACAGGGACTATGGTGTAGGTATTACAGACTGGGTCAGGAAGAGGTTGAAAATGAAGACACTTGCCAGCTGGTCAGCGCATAGTCTGAGTATGTATCCTGGTAATCCGTATGGCCTTGTGACCTTGTGAATGTTAACCTGTTTAAAAATCTTACTCACATCGGCTATGGAGAGTGTGATCACAGTCGTTTGGAACAGCTGGTGCTCTCATGCATAGTTCAGTGTTGCTTGCCTCGCAGAGAGCATAGAAGGCATTTAGCTTGCGTCACTGGGCAGCTAGAGGCTGGGTTTCCCTTTGTAAAAGACATGAATGTGTATTGGGACTGACATCCACTCAAGCATTATACTCAGATATTTTACCTCAACATAGTGTTGAATACACATATAAATAATAGTAGACAAAATTTGATGGGGGACAACAGAGGTGTCATGCCCATAGGGGGCACAGGGGCACTTGTCCCCTCAGATTTGTCCTATTAAAATAATAATAACCAATATCTTTTTGGAATACCAGTAGCCACTTAGCAATTTTATGAAGTTGGCTTTAGCTAGTCAAGATAGGTTCCCAATCTCCCAACCCTATAATTAGTTGCCAAAAAGCCATTTCAGGCTATCAATCAAGTTAGTTAGACAAGCTAGCTACTCTATCTTAGCTGGCATGCCTGCTGGCAAGGTTGGTAGACTTTAGAAAATTAAATGTACCGAATAAGACTCACATTCCTTTCAATCTTTTACCCAGATTTCAGCAGAGATGCAGCGAAGCATATTTAGTTTATTTAAAAAAAACACCAGTCAGGAGGATACAGACAGCTCAAGAGGTATGCAGAGATATGCAGAAAAATAAATGTTTTTACATAGAATTAAATTGAATGAGTATGACTCTAGATTGCAGGAAGAAGCTGTTTCCGGTTTTTGAAAAATTCCAAATTCTCAAATTTACGGACCGGGGGTGTAGCCCCCCTACTGACCACCCCCCAGTCATCTTCAAGTACTTTGTGCCCACTCAGATTTTTGGTATGCATGATGCCCCTGGGGGGAAATGAGGAGATTTGGGATCTTTCCCCCACAGCATCTTTCCCAAACGCGTTTAAATGGCATTTCCATTGTTTTGGTCGAGTTCCATTGACATCTTTACCTCATCTATGCAAACATACTGTAGTTTGGAAATATTCACTGATGGCCAGGGAGGGATCTTTGTTTGAATGATAACCTATGTCAATCTTGGTACCAACTCTGGCAGACTTCTTTACGGAACAGTAGGCCTACAGTAGCTTATGAGTTGTTGCCAGTCTGGTTCCTAAGAAGAAGAAAAAATTTGCAAAATCACGTGTTCATCTGCTAAAATGAAGACAAAATGCTACGCAGATACAGTATAATTATTAGGATGTAGAAGAACAATTTACATGCAGTTGTTGTCAGCAGCCGCAGAGAGATTCTCTGTCTCTGATAGGTGGGTTACTGTCAGACAGCAAAACATAGATACTGTTTTAAAAGTAATGTAGGCTAATGATTAACTAGGCAATTGAATCACCAAGACGTATTCTAAATAATTTACTATAAATAATTCAGGTAGCTACATACCTCCTTTCAGTCAGCCCATTGCCCACCACGTGCGTTCAACAGAGGTCAGCAACAGAGGTCAGCAACAATAATGCCTTCATGAAACATAGTTCCCTCATCTGGCTCAACACTGAAATACTGAAATAAAGTAACAATTAGATCATTGATAATGTCATGCTGTAGTCAATAGCTCTATTTGGCATATTAAATAACAAACATGTACATTTATTTGTAATAGTTAGCTAGCTAGCTATCTTCTAAAGTGGCTAATTAAAGTAGCCTATCCCATAAGCTTTTTCCTGTCTAGCGTCAGCTGATTCTGAAATAACCTTATCTACCTAGCCTTTAGTTCATTATATGATTATGGCCCAATGTGTTTCAATTAAATAATCAACTTTGCTTAACTTAAGAAATGTAAAAATGACGTGCATATTGCTAGGGTATTTGCAACAACCTTGCTCTTGCGTCTTCATGCTGGAATGGCCGTTGATGCCTATATAGAACGCCATTATTTTTGTTTTAATCTAAGAGTGTATACTTTTATTAAACGCATTATTTTCTCTTGCTTCTATGTAGCATTTAGTTTGCAACAGCAGAGGTTTGTATGCACCTTGCTGTCTGCCACTTAGACCTCGGCAACAATGTTGCAAAATATGATTTCGATCTCCCCCTGCCTGTTTCCGGCCGAGACAGCTAGCCTTTTTTCTGACCAGGAGAAATCATGCAGCAGCATCATCAATATGGATATACCTGTCAATGCAAAACGACAACAACACTAAAACAAGTGAAAAGGCAGCTAATTAGCTGTCATTTCAGAGTTTGGTATGACTGTGTTAGCTTTTGTTTTCTGTTGTTGGCTAAAATCCACATTACACTCTGGGAAAGGGATGAAACCCTCAAGCTTCTTTGCCTTCAGGTTAATATATATAACCTTTTTTAGTAAAGGGGTCTTTCATCTCGTCAAAATAACCAAAAGGTTCTATATATAAGCCCAAGTAACCTTTTTTTCTAAGAATGTACTTTATTTGAAATATGCAACTTTGTGTGTCCACAGGCTTTTAGATGGAGAAAATGTCTACCATCAGGCCTACATTGTTACGTCCAGACAGCAAGTTCAAGAGTGATGTTCAAGTGCAATAGCGTTTCCATTTTGTGCTAATTTGTCAATAGGCTTTTGAATCAGTTGGGTGTCTTTACTGACTATTTACTATATGGGGTAAACTAGAGCAGACTTAGGCCTAGGGTACTGGTTTCTACTGAAATTGTATATTGCCTAAATACATTTCTAAGACTTAATTTAAATTATTTGCTGATTATTCATTATATAGTGACATGGATGTCAAGGTTTGTATAAGAATCCAATAATTGTTGAAAGGACATGATTATATTACTACAATTTTAGAATATGGGCCTATTTATAGAGGAGTGGTAGACTTATATTCTATTTCAATCAAATGTTGGCACCATGGTTTGTGGAGTAGGACAAAACTACCCCCAACGAAAGAAAACTATATCCAATAGCCACAAGTTAAACATATATTATTAGTCGTAAAAATGTGAAGGCCTATATGTGATCATTGTAGCCTATAACAATCATTAATTGTATTTAACACGAAGTTAAAAAGGTTTTAAGGCATATATTGCTAAATTATGGAATTATTTTGAATACACCTTAGTGACGTTTCTCATTATGATTACATGCAAATATGTTGATAGAAACATTTCAAGAATAACTAAGGAAGTCAATACAAAGCCTGCAACAGTTTTCAAATGTAGACTCCTCCCTGCATGTTTAACAAGTGGGCATACGTATACAGATATACGTTGTCAGATAATAATGTCTACTTTTTCTGATCTGGTTTTGTTCTTTTGTTCAATTTAGGATTTATTTCACCCGTGAAAATGATTGGATTGGTTCACCCGTGGGAAAATATCAGGAGTTGGCAACGATAACATTATAAATGGAATTGTAGGCCTATATTTTCAGTGAAATAAAAGCTGACATTGATACAAAAACATTGGCTATTGTTATATTTGTTAACAAAACCGTCGTTAAGAATATTTTTTTTGACGCTATAAGCATTGCCTATTTGATATTCAAGTGTATTGACGTTTTTTTCTTTCATTGATCATTTTGGAATCCTGCGTATGCTGTTATATGTTTAACATTCTCCAATATGTTACAAATATTCTTGCCCAAAACAAAACCACAATAGCCTAGTACTCAGAAGATCCATTAGCCATATATATTTGCATGTCACGTGGAAGCAACCGACCAACCACATTTAGTTGTCACAGTTCTGTAATCAGTCAGGCAACAAAAAAAACCGAAAGGGTTATTTGTATTCATCCTTGCTTTGCATTCATGCACTGCAAAGCAATACGTTCTGGATCTGATGGGACTATGTGAGGTTTTCACCGAGAAAAGTTGCATTGGCAGTTCGTCAAACTGAAATGGAGGGCTTGGGAGATAATATCACTTCTGTCCATCGCAGAAGTTTTTATTCCACTGCTCCCAGGACTAACCCAAGGCGGTCTGTACCAGGAGTAATGGTATACACAATTTCGGACAAACCAAACTCTTTTGGCTTAGAATCTCTTAAACCATATTCACCTCTTTCTACAGTAGCCACAAATGCGTCACTCACATTTGGCTGTCATTTGGGGAGCAGTTGTTATGGTTGCACAATCCCTGACAGCAATCTATTCCAACGGGGTGTGATGAAACCTACTTCTCAGGCGTCTCTATCTGGACACTCATCAGATAAACCAATGCATTTGTCAGGGGTTTCAAGTTCCAACATACACTGCAGTGAAATGCAGTCCAGACTGAGAGACTTTGGAAATGTTTACCAAGGTCTTTACCCAAGAATCCCTGGATACATTGATGTACCTGTTGTAACAAGGGCTGGTCCTGGAGATCCGAGGCATGAGGCCTATCAGCAATTGAACTGGGCTAATAGTTGGAGCAATCCACTGTATTATGCCAGAGAACAGAAGCAGGGCTCGCAATTCTGGAAGTCATTCCTCACAGGTAGGTTATATCTTCTCGAACCTCTTTTTTAAACTATTATTTCACCCACTTGCGTTTTAGTCTGTTTTTAATTGACTTGATCAGTTTAGCCCAACCGAGGAATCCAGAAGAATAATTAACAAAGTCTTCACGTAGCCTATGTTTTTTTTGTCAGTGAACGTCCTACACATAAAGACCACACTATTAACTGTAAATTACGTTTAGTGGTAATTTGTTTTCCTCTTCTCGAAACATGAACTGTCTTCTTGTTCCATACTTGTAGAGGAAGCAGTAATGAACCAGCCAGATGTCTGCACTTCATACCGACGTGGGAGGAAGAAACGGGTGCCCTACACGAAACTACAGCTCAAGGAACTTGAACGAGAGTACACCATTTGCAAGTTTATTACCAAGGAGAAAAGACAACGGATAGCTTCTTCCACCAACTTGTCTGAGAGACAAGTAACAATATGGTTTCAAAATCGTCGTGTCAAAAACAAGAAGCTTATGTCAAAAGATAGAGACCTTGAAACTTTCTCTTGATTTTTTAATTTCACCATTTATGAAATGCTGAATTGTCTCAGGTATTAGTCTCACAATATTTAGGTAAATATTTATATTCATGTGTTATAATGTGTGCTGACTGATAGACTAAACTGCTGTCAATTGTTTAGAGCTATATTAAATAATATATTCTGATGTTGAAATTGTATTTGTGCAATTCTGAAAAAATATTTTTCCTGCTATTTACTTAAACTTTTGTTGTTGAAATTATAGGGTTGGGTTATGTAGGTCAAATTCCAAGTATATTGTAAGAATATAAAATCTCCTAGATGTATTTTAAAGATTGGTCTACATTTGGGGTCCGTTTCCACAGACAAAGGTTAAGCCTAGTCCTGGACAACAACAAAAACATTCTTAATGTAGAATCTCTATTGACAGTGCTAGTCCTGGACTAATAAGCAGTCTCAATGGAGAATCTCCGTTATGGAAACATTTGTTTCAAGGTCAAAGCTTATTCGAAAAAGTTACGTATTTTGTGTTGATCAGGTAAAAATATGTTTGCCAAAGCAAATGGTGAATTAGGTATGATTGGGTGAATAAAATATAATAATTTTCCCGACAATCATTGTTTTTTCCCTCATATTTCTAAGACGTATCAAGTCCGTTCTTAAACACTAAGTGTGCTTGTCATGTATATGGTCTAACAACATTCCAATTTTAGCTATGTGGCTGTGAGGGTATGCAGTCCTATAGGCCTATATACTTGCACGTAAGCCTACTTAAAGTTGTGCGATTAGGCCCCTTTGATCATATCATTTCAAATATATAGTAATATTGTATTTGTTGTGTAACGGATATAAAGCAAACATTCAACTCAAAAGAGACATTTCCACAACGCAGAATTAGCTGAATGTTTACTACAATCAGGTCTTACTAATTACACATAGGCTACTATATAGGGTCTAAGAGAAAGTCATATCGGTATGTAGGCCATCGTGAGGGAACCAATTCCATAATTCCACTAGAACTGCGGGTGTTTATCAATAGGTAGGCTTAAGGTCTATATCAATATAATTTATCAATCAATCAAAACATTTTCATGATCATTGTTTATGACAATTTTATATACATTTTCATTCTGACCTATTGTAAATACTATGCTCTCACTCAAAGGAATGAATGATACAATTGCAACTATTCATGGACTTGTTTCGCCATCTACTGGTTTCAGCACGCAATTTCTCCACAAGAGGGGTTTTCTTTAAAACAAATAACTGAATTGAAAAACAATTTTATTGCGAATAAAATTAACAAGTTGATTGAAAATCGTTATATTCTATATGCTGAAAAATCATAGTCGGTTTGGGGACATTTTTAATGAAAATATAACAACCTACCATTTGGTGTGAGTTTAACATTCACCCACCCACGGAGGCGCAGAAAACGACTAGAGTTCATATAAAACATACGTCTGAACTTAAGTTTTTAGTGCTGTTGGCTATTATCTTACGGAGTGATCCACCTACATGAAAAGTTGCATGCATTATCTTTCAAGAAAGGACATCAGAGACGATTCTTTGTTGTAATCCGCGAACAATCGCCTCTGCCAAGAAACTACACCAAACATGCACTTGGACTTGTTTTTGCTTAATCTGAGCTCTCTGGACATTGACCTTGAACTATACCAATATTAAACGCTTTCAGTAAAACGTTGGTTTTTGCAATATGCGTACAATATATTTTGGTCCTTAGTTTCTATGAGTGGCTAAAAAGAATGTCGTTTTAGGGTATTCTTAAATTTACTAGACTCGTAAAAGATGGGAGGCCACGCTGTCGCCTTTCTTTCCGGAGACGGAGCGTTTACAAATGTCATTTCTCGAGTCAGAAGATCCTGACTGTCTCGCTTTGCCTGGAAAACTAAAGGATAAGTATTAGTTAGCCTAGGTAAGATGACTGATCTAGATATGTGTCAAGGGCCAGTATGCAAACAACAGTTTAGAGTATGTTATGCTAATATCGATATTATAGGAATCGGGAAGCTAGTAATTTATCTACAATATATATTTATGTAGTCTAGTCTAATCCAGTTGCTTACATATTTATAACCAGGGTTGTAAATTAAAAGTACAAAAAGCGGAAATGTCTTTACTGTAGCCTATATGTCAAGAGATAATAGCCTGAAAGTGTGAACAAAAAATCCGTCCATATAATTTTTCATTTATAAAAAATGAATCATAGCGTATAGGCCCCAAAAATAATTTGTATTTTTCAGATGGCACAAAGGGTAGGCTAAATAAGACTATAGTAGGCTATCTATTATTATTTCCAATATAGTTATTCGTTCCTTATTATACAATGCTCTTCTCAGAAGCAATTCATTTAAAGGTAGGCCTATGCGAGGCTACAGTTTTGTTTGAACCATTGCAGGCCTATTTTTTGTGTGTTACTTTTCAATACACTAAACTGTTACTAAACTGTAGAGGGGTATGTGTAGACCTATATCCACGAATTGTGAACAGGGGAAGAATCGTTCGTTAGTAGAATTGGTATTATGGCTTTGAGATTGTATGAAAAAAATAATACCGCATAGCCTATAATATAGTGGTGGTTATTGGACTTGTAGCAGCCGTACCTGTCTGTCAATCGTCAATGACTTGTGTGCCCTATAGATCGTTTTAGGAATAGCCTTCACAGAAAACTATCCATATGTCTATGTTAATCTTGGTTATTTTATCGAACGTTTTTGTTTACACGGCTGCCTTATAATTGTAGCTAAATCTTAGTCACTTCACATAGACCAGCCTAGCTAGCTATATCATCTCTCAACTTGAGCATGTTTTGCGTAAATTACATTGTCTTGCATTGAACATATAGCCAATTGTTTTTCAATTATAACAATAATCAGTATCATCATAGTTCGGCAACCTAGCAACATTACCTTATCATAATATATTGGCATGGAAAACGATCTCTTTGATTTTGATAGAGCCATCTGACCAACACCTTTCCATTTGACGATACTGTATATAATTTCTCTACGAGAATAACACTCCCATTTGTATTTCTCATATAGGCTATGTATTTTTTATTTTACTCTTGCATAACATTACCTTATGGAATATCTTGCCTTGCAGTATTAAGGCCAAGGGTGGGACTGAACAACATGTTTTGCATATCACGTGACACTGTATGAGCAAATCAACAATTACCTTCCCTTTATTCATTAGGAGTCTCTAAAAAGGGTTGTAAGAAGCGTTTGAGAGAGCTCCATGGAAATGTGTGAGCGCAATCTTCTGAATTCTGGCTATGTTGGTTCTTTGTTGAATTTTTCTACCCCGGAGTCGTTATATTTTTCCAACCTGCGGGGCAATGGAGCTCATCTCTCTGGGCTGCATCAGATTTCCTACAACAGGCGAGAGGTGTGCTCGCTCCCGTGGACTTCCCCAAGTTCGTGCACATCTCCGCCTCAGAGCCGCGCCTTCAGTGGCTACTCTCCGCCGTTTCTATCAAATTCAGTCCCTGTAAATACTAATCCCAACAACCACAACAAGGGACCACTTGACGAGTCCAATAAATACTACTTTCAGGATGCAAACCACAAGCCAGAAGAACCTACTAGACATGCGCAGGCCTTTTCTGGTGAACATGGAGTTATCAATTTCGGTAGCTCAAAATATGAATTTTTGAACTTGGATAGACGGTCACATAATTCCGGGGCACAACTCGAACTGAATCCCACCAACCAGGCAAGTGCCGCCGGCTTCAAGCAGTCGGCCCATTCAATTCCCACAATTCAACCATCTTCAAGTAATGCAGGTGCCAGGGCGTCATTTTCTCATGGTAAGATACTTCTAACGGTTTCTAAACTGTATGTCGAGACTATTTATTTCACCTCCAAATCATAGTTCTTGTTTTGTTATATTTGATGTTTACACAATGATAATTGCAGACCATGCCTACATGCTTCTGGATTCTCGAAAATATCATTTAGTTTTTTTTTACCAAGTGTGGGAGATCCACAAGTGTATCCACAAGTTATAATAAAAGTTGCTAAGGACTGTTTTTTTTTCTTTCTCCAGATGCACCCTGGTGCTCTTCACAAGTGAAACCCAGAAAGAAGAGAAAACCATACACAAAGCCACAGCTTGCTGAACTTGAGAACGAATATATGATGAACGAGTTCATAAACAGGCAAAAAAGGAAGGAACTCTCTGAAAGACTGGACTTGAGTGATCAGCAAGTCAAAATATGGTTTCAGAACCGCAGAATGAAAAAGAAGAGGCTGATGATGCGTGACCATGCATTTTCCATGTACTGAGAGCCTTAGGTCTTGATAATGACCTCGTGTGGCTTCGGTTCAGACAAGCGCAGCCACTTCAATCCTCTGTCCTGAGCCACTGATCTTGGCAATATAGTTATAGGCCTATCATTTATTTTAATTTTAAGAACGATTTATTGTATATTTTGGATGGTTATACAAACAACTGAGCTCGTGAATTGTTGTTACTATTGGCCTTGTATTATTAGGTAGTTGGTGATGAAGGAAGCATTATTTATTTTCTGAAAGTCACGTATTGAACTTGTGTTTGAGTGTTTGTAAAGCATGCGATTTAGGTCAATAGGATACCTCTTGGCCTATTGCTTTTATTCAAAGACTCACACACTATATCTGAGCGTATAATAAGGTATGGCAATGTCAATGGATGATTGTTTTTAATATAGGCAGGCTATGCAAGCGTTCATTTTTTACATTTGTTTCTGGGCTATGAATGTTATTTATAATTGAATCTTAATACATGTATAAGTTATGTAGGCTTATTGTGTTGACGAAATACACAATGATTATACGGTTAGAAATGTATATTGCTCATATCTGTGATCAGTCCTTCTACGAGGCCTTCATAATTGCTCGTCCAAGCTCAAGTTCGTGTTTTTTTGTCGTTGGAAAAATGAACCATGAAATGTGTTTTGGATTATTAATATTTTTTAAATGTGTTTGCATGTCTATCTAATTCAACACAATAAATGTGTTTTTGTCTTATTTTTTGGTGTGTTCGAGTTTGCGTAATGGTGCATAATGCAGCCTCCATTTTTCTGCTGCATTCAAGGCGTTTGGGTGGCTCTAGTATTCTCTGTAGGCCTATAACTGCATTGGAGGTCCAGTTTATGAATCATTAGAACAGTTTACTGGCACATATCACGTGTGATATTAGTATCGACGTTATATCGAAAAGCTACATATTTTACATCAATGCATACAATTCCATGACGACTTGGTGTACATGTATATGCAGGTACATGTGCACATTTGTGTTGACATTTGAGGCTACATGCATTGCTCAAAATGCCTCTATAACACTTGTGGTGCAATTTCATCATATCTGTCCAGCACGTACACGTAGGGTATAATTTACTGCATAGTTAGGCCTATGTGGATTCCACTTAGTATACCGCAGTACCTACTGCTACGATTAAATGTTTGTATTATCTATTTATTCAAGCGGCACATCGACACATATAGGCTAGGCTATTCCCGAAACAGACCTACAGGAATTGACTACTTACTGAATATGATCGCTCTCACTCCTTAGCCTATGACCTTTACCGCTTTGTTTGCTTGTAAATATTCAATTTAATAGCCTACCTTACACTAATTAATTGATTGTTAAATGTATAAATGGTTTTGGGGTTTTCGAGGGAGTAACTTGTAGGATATATTCAGTGGTGGAAAAAATACCACTTGAGTAAAAGTAAAGATACCTCAATAGAAAATGACTCATGTGAAAGTCACCCAGTAAAATACTACTTGAGTAACATTCTAAAAGTAGACTATTTGGTTTTAAATATAGCCTACTTAAGTATGAAAAGTAAATGAAATTGCTCAAATATACTTAACTATCAAAAGTAAAAGTATAAATCATTTCAAATTCCTTATATTAAGGAAACCAGATGGGACGATTTTCTTGTTTTTCTAATTTACTTGTAGCCAGGGGCACACTTTAAAACTCAGACATCATCTACAAATTAAGCATTTGTTTTTAAAGAGTCTGCCATATCAGATCCTTCAAAGCATTCGAACTGTAAGGACTGCTTTTGAGTGTCGGAGAAAATGTATGGAGTAAAACCTACATCAGTTTTTTAGGAATGTAGCGGAGTAAAAGTTGTTAAAAATATAAATAGTAATGTAAAGATACCTCCCAAAACCACTTAAGTAGTACTTTAAAGTATTTTTACTTGAGTGCTTTAACATCACTGGATATATTGTCATCTCTAGTTGGCTATCAGGGACGCAGGAGGCTATAGGCCTAACTGTTATAAACAATCTAGCATTGAAATGCTTCAGAATGGCCCATAGCTAAACATTTGTTGTTAATGTTCCGTTATTTACCTTATGACTCTGAAATCATATTTGCTAGTTTACAATCCTATTGTTTTAATGCGATCAAAGGGGAATGGGGTGGCTTTTTGGTCCAGCAAGGTATTTTTATGCCAGATAAAGTCTGCTCATGCTCTCAAGATAGGAGGGCGCCAAAACAAAGTTAAGGTCAAGTTAGTGTGTAATCTTGCGTTGCAAAATACGCACTCAAACTCATTTTGGCATGAAAACAACAACAATCAAATGATTTTTGTTTTTGTGTGCTTTAAAGACGTGGTATTTGCAAGAAGGAATCTATCTATTTGATGACACATCCGCAGGAGACGGGCGTGAAAACAAGGCCCAAATCGCCCATTTTGTCTACAAGGACCGTTTGCAGGTTACTCATTGTTGCGTTGTCAACCAACCTGTATTCATTGCCAAAGCAATCTCTTTTGCATTATGCTACTGTTGGTAGTATAGGACTAGATAATGTTGTTTTGATATAGTTAGTACATGGGTAGCATCTCTCATCTTTGTGTAGCTCCCAGTTTTTGGAAATTCTTTCTGGGTAATTTGTGCGTAATTACTTTTTAACATTGTATTAACTCGTGTGTTTCACGGTTTATTTTTCACTGGAAGATTAATTGAAATATTTATAATTCACTATAGTACAATATTTAGAAAAATAACACGAGCATTTCGGGAGACTGAATGGAAAACGTGTCATTGCAAAAACATTTGCATTTGGGCCAAGTTTTTCAGTCCAAACAGCAACGCTCAAACATCATGTGTTATTATTGTTATCGGGGTTATTTATATATGCTATAGCCTACTATGCTTTTCGTGTGTGTTTGAGGATCTAAATATATAACTTGTTACTTTTAGTGCCCCCCAAAAATAATTCAGTATTGTGTTCCTGTTCAACTACAAAATAAACCTTGGCCTGTCGAAAAAAACGTAGATTCTTTTGTGTAGATTTTTATCCGTGCAAATAATTAGAGATCTAATTAGTTAGGGATTTGAATGCTATACTGTTTACTTTCTTTTCACGTTATTTATATTATTTAATAGGCATATGTATTTCTATGCGTAAAGTGAAAAATTGTTAAACTTGAAAATGAAACTCCTGAAGACTATCTTCTAAAATACTGTTGAAAGTAGGCTAGACATTTCTCAGGCTACGGTTTCAAAATGTCTAAAGCACAAAGTAATCGCCACCCACCATAGTGTTTTTCCTCCAACAGCTACAAGATACACTTAAACTAGAACACTTCCTTTTGTCTGTGCAATAAAATGATTTGAGTGCCGACGTTATTGGTGATTGCTTGGTGCACATCGTCTCAGACCGCAGACGGTCAAAGCCAGCAGAGATGTTTTGTACTTGGCAGTGCAAAGCCTTCCTGCAGCCAATCATGCTGATAACGCTTCTATTTTTAATTTACGTTTTGGAAGATCTTATCCCGACAACCACTAATTACATATGTACGAGGAAAATGAACGATTCTGGATTTGGGGCGAAAAACCAGGTAAAAAAATCCATGTATCCCTTTTTCAGGCCTGGATATGTTTCTGAAATCGGAAAATACAAACAAATATGAATGCTCGGAGACAATATAGGGTCTGGAAATATAATGGAAGCGAGTCAAAATATAGTTGATATTGAAATCAGAAAAGTATATTTCCCCCACTTAGTCCTAATCTTTCTCTATAATTAAATTGTCTTTATATGTATCTCTTTCTTGTTTTCGTTCTCTTCATGTTTTTCTTTTCTACCTTTCACCTTTTCTGTGTTTTTGGTATCCTATGTGGATTATGAAATATAATTTGAGATTAGGTTTGTGAAGTTTGTTTTGGTGCATTTTGTGTATTTGTTTGTATTGTTGAGGCACGAGCGTTAAAAATGTACTTTTGTTTTATCTATCCGTCCAAGTTATTACGCGCGTAACTTGTGCG
This sequence comes from Oncorhynchus gorbuscha, assembly GCF_021184085.1. Lineage (NCBI taxonomy): Eukaryota > Metazoa > Chordata > Actinopteri > Salmoniformes > Salmonidae > Oncorhynchus > Oncorhynchus gorbuscha. Next base: position 60,924,466 of record NC_060181.1, read on the forward strand.
TAATTGTAGGCTAATGTTAAAATTGTGTGTATAGTATTCGATGCGAAGTAGACTGTGCACGAGGGAACATTCTGTGCCCTTTAACTTGGACTCCAAGAGGAGGTCAACTACAAGTATTTCTTAATGTGTATTCAACTACCATGATGCATAAATGTCCTACTTTCATAATAGTGCGCACATATAGGGCTTGCATGGAATACATACAAAGTTGTGGGTTTGCCATTCTTTAACTCGAATTCTATTGCAATAACCCATTGATGAAATATCTCAGGGATTGTTTAGTAATGTCTATTTCGGTTTCGGAGGGCGAGCGCAGATCTACATATGAGTTGCTTCTGAATCCAGGCAACCAATGAACTCTCGTGTACGTTCACATGAGTTGCTCTAGACAGTTCTTAATGACTGATATTGATATATGGTAATTCCTTAACCGGATCACATGACACAATTACCTCGAGAATCGATAAAGATGAATTGCACGTCAGCCTACGTTTCCGATTTTTTCTCCCTCGCGGGTCCTTTCCACGCGCCTATGGTGCAATAGATAGACAAAGTTTAACACACTCAAGCTGCCAATTCTATTTCGCTATAGCAAAAGGGTGAAGGGGAGAGATGGCGGAGTACGATGAGCGTGGCAACTGTGCGTCAAATATGTATTTGCCGAGTTGTACATATTACGTTTCGGCGCCTGATTTTTCTTCAGTCTCCTCGTTTTTACCCCAGACTACTTCGTGTCAAATAAATTTTCCTTATTCTTCCAACATAGCTCAAGTCCAACCTGTTCGAGAAGTGTCTTTCAGAGACTATGGACTGGATCACTCAAACAAATGGCATTACAGGGGCAATTACGCGTCTTACTACTCAACGGAGGAGATAATGCACCGAGACTTAATCCAGTCGTCGAACAGGGCGGAAATGATATTCAAAAATGATTCCTTGTATGGCCATCACGGCGGTACGAGCTCGCCATGCAATTTCTTCACAAATGTCGGCCGAAATGGGGTTCTTCCACAAGGGTTCGATCAGTTCTTAGAGACGGTTAACTCTGAGAAGCCCAACCCTGACGACTCAAAACAAAAGACACACTCCAGTCTCCCCGGAGATGCTGCGTGTAATAAACAGACTTCAGATAGGCCTACATCTGAGGAGTCTATACGAGACCCAACTGAGGACATAGACGAAGATGATTATTCGATATCAAACTGCGCTGGGGACAAGAACAACGGCCCAAGTAGGTACAAGCATTAAATGGGGTTATAGTAAGTCCACTACTTTTTTTGTCGGTCCGATTTTATGTGCCCCTTTATAAGCATGCAAAGGTTTTATATACCCCAATAAGATTTACTTTTCTGTTGTTAAAATATTTACGATGGGAAAGCAGTTTAGGTGAGCTGTACTGCAATATTTCGGATGTGTTGTGTTTTCTGATTTAATTCAAGTTCTCTGATTCGCTTGCATGGTGTAAATTACAATGTAAGCATGTTTATTAGGCCTATTTGTTTATGACAATGCATTTACAAAGTAATAAAATAATGATATAAACCGAGAGGTAGGCAATGCTGCAATATTCGAGATAGAGGATAGCCTACGTAGGCTACAGGTCTAGGCTATGTGAAGAGGTTTTCTTTGGCTGCATTAATGGTTTACCTATAATTTAGAGAATAACCGTGTAGGACAGACATGGACTCAAAGTGTGTGCGTGTGCGCGCGCGCACTCACTCGCGCGTGCACGAGCATATCTGCTCGTGTGTTTGTGGATGCATGCGGGAGGATGATCTTTTTACTCGGCTAACTTGTTAATTATGTTCTTTACTGACTAGCATTGAGCCAACTTTGATCTGAACTACATTGTACTACATGTTTGTAGTAAATAAAGTGTTTGGTCTTTGTTTAGGTTCTTCAAAGTCCAGAAAAAAGAGATGCCCCTACTCCAAATACCAGATCCGAGAACTTGAACGAGAATTCTTTTTCAATGTGTACATAAACAAGGAGAAGCGGCTCCAGTTGTCAAGGATGTTAAACCTGACAGATCGACAGGTGAAGATTTGGTTCCAGAACAGAAGAATGAAAGAGAAAAAGCTCAACCGGGACCGGCTTCAGTATTTCACTGGGAATCCCTTATTCTGAACCCTACGCATTTGGAGTCAATAGTTGCTAAATGCTTCACAACATATTGAATAAAGAGTTTTTTGGGGGACATCTCATAATCTATCAAAACAACAGAAGGCGAAACACCTCACAGCATAATGAACATTGCAAACAGGCTGGATCTATCTATGCAAGGCTCTTGGCATCTGTCACATAAATACTTACCTCAATGAACACATGAATCCTGTTATTTAAAATAAGATTCAATCTAGTGAAGAAATCCTCCAGGAGACCTCGTCATAATGTCCATTTGTATATCATTATACTAATTAATTATAATCTCTAGACTATGCATCTTTTTTATTTATTTAAGTTTACATGGTGGCGTTTGGTGGATACTAAAATATTGCAGTAAGCAACGCGTACTTTGAGTAGATTAATCAGTCAAGTAGACTACAATAAGTAATTTATAATAGTAGAATTATGTATGCATTTAGTAGAAGCATGTGATGTATATTGTGGTTATGTGATATCAAAATAAAGTACACATGGCAAATGTAGTTATGCGTTACCTCGTGTAATTGCAATCACAACGAACTAATTTCGTATAACTTTGGTCAGGATCCACATTTGGCATAGAAAAACAGTTATGCATAATTTCATACAATTCAACAAGGTTTTTCAGACTCTACTATAGGGATGCTCTTGTCAAAGCAATCTGATATATTTGTACACGACCAATTGCACTGGCACTAGTAGTTATATCAGTAGGCCACAGGACTATACAGTGAATTTCCTGTTATTATAGCCAAGCAGTAGCGCCTCTTACTTGCTTCAACTTCAAAGTTTAGACTAGACCTTTTATTCCCTTTATTTTGTCTTACACTTAGGCGGTTTTCTAAACCTTGAACCGTCTAGACAGTATACTAAAAACTAGCTGTAAATGTCTAAATTGGGGGCTATTGGACCCTCTGGCCACTCCAAATGCGGCCCTACCCCAAAATAGTCTAGAAGAATGCAGTAGGCTACTGTTTACTTGTCAGGCTATTGAATTTAAAGGAACGCAAAATGTACACGATCAAAACGATCTATTACTTTATATAAGCATTTATAGTATATATTTTTTTATTTTTCATATTTAACATAAAGACGAAGAAAACCCAACCCCTATGATTTGATTTGGCAGCTTTAAAAAAGTGGTGTATTTAGTATAATTGTTTTAATTATTTGTATCAAATAGCCTATTGTTAATTGAATTAATAAATGTTCTTCCCTGCCTTTGAATTTCCCGTATAACTTCAATGTCGTCACCTATCACTTATTTATTAATAACTAGGCTATTGGCGCCTTTTGGCTGATGTCTTGAAAAACGACGCCTCCTGAATGATATCTGCATTGCAGTAGGATTCCAATATGGCTGCGAAGCAGTGAGTTTTCCTGTATGAAAAGTAAGCAGATACAGGGATACAGTTTCTTGTTTGAACTTGATAACTGTCTTCTACATACTAACCAATTAAGATGTTGCATTACATTTAGCCTAATGCAATATTCATGAAAATCCGCAATCTTCTGATGTGGAAACATTAAGCACGACTTCTACATTATTTACAAGTGTATAATATAGTTTAGCTTAAGTAACAACACTGAAACCAAAAATATGTGTCATAATCAAGGGTTTAATTCGAATCCACGGATAGGTCCCTCGTGTGTTAGAATTGAACAAAGTAAGGCAGTGCACTGTAGGGTACTAAAAGTTAACCAGTCGACCAGTGTGTCATCCTAAATAAGCCTAAATATTTCTGTGACCAGTGATTTTTTCACTTTTAGCATCGCGCAATGATTTTCTTTCCGCTGAAAAATGTAGGCCCCAGGTGGTCTAATAGGCATGCCATGTTGGACATGTTAGTGTATCTGATCATTCGAATTGTACTCCTAGCTGTAGAAAATAAGTCGCAAACACACACATATCAGTCAGTCTTTTGATTTAACATTTTTATTGGGTTTTTGGTTCAAGAAATAGGCCTAGTTGGGGAAGAAACATTTGTGCAGACAAATGTGCAGGACTGCTCGTTCCTATTCTAACCACACGAGGGCAGACGTGTAGCAAGTTTCGGTCTGAGTTTGTGTATGAAAACACACATAGGTTGAATTACAGCTGTGGTCTGGAATATTATTGAAAGGCTTGTAAATGTTCTTGTTTGTGGTTTGGTGATCTGGCTGTCTTTTTTGACTTGACTTCCTTCTGGTAAACGTAGCTTAATTAAAATAAAATAAAAACACAATAGCCCAAGCAGACTTTGTTTCGTTCATGCATTCCATGCATTGCAATCAAAGGGTCAATATCACTGTTCCTAACGCCACCATTTTAAAGTGGATTAAACAGTAGCCTTAACTATGTGGATTTGTATATCGTAGGCCTATAGAAGACACCAAGTCCAACTTGACCCTGGCATATATTGGACATGACTTGAAATAATGCTGGGTTAAACTTAGTTTCCATTCCAAGGAAACCCTAAAGTAATTAAATACTTGTTACATGATGGAATAAGGCACATGACCTCTCTGGATTCCTCAATCAACCCTGGTTAGACTGAAATTGTCGTGTGCATTATCGATGCATTAAACTAGGTATTTTGATTTGGACGGCCGTTAAGCCTTATCTAGTAAATATGATGTCTAATCATTTCAACCGATGTTACCTGATAGGGCAAAAGGATGATTTAAAATGGGATGTGTAAACCTAAAATGTTGAATAGACCATGGGTTTGTATTTGACGGAATGATTTGCTTAATTATTAAATGCCCTATAATCACGGTCAGAACACCTGGATGGTTTTGATGTTGTATTCCTGATGTTAAAAACAACACACGGCACACTGGTGAATACGTAACTTATCCTAAAACGTGAGTTGTTCATTTTCTATGTTTAATAGAAGCATATTGTATGTCAGCATTTTTTTTTTTTGCGTAATTGACCATTTGGCATGTATATCCGTATAGGACATTTATAACTTAAAACATATTTTGTAGAGCTAATTCTATTTGAGGCTATTGTTCATTTAGACATATATTGGAGCAGCCTACACCTATATATCGCACTTGTAATGAATTCCTTATATTGTCATCTTTCACACTCTTCTTTCGATCGAGCTTATATGTTAGATTTCTCAAACGAGCATTTGAAGCATCTTCATATTAGGGTTGACCTGAAGCATTGTTTTTGGCCTACAGCCTTGAAGGTTAAGCTTCAGACGTAGGGCTAGGCTGTTGTTGGACGTCCTTGGATGTGCGCTCTCATTGTTGAAACCACGTTTAAGAAACAATGCTCCCCTTACGCGTGCATGCAATGTATTGGGGTTCATTTACAGGTATGTAGGCTATCATAGGTTCATTGACAAAAATCGATGCTTAAATTTCAGGAAACATCATGAAACAAATGTACATAGGCCACAAATAAATATATAGCCTATTAGATATCATCTATAGGCTGATACCCTCCTCCCATATTCATTTAGTTTAGTAATCTACGTGCACAAACTTGGCTCATTAATGGCGTCCTCTAAATATAATTAGTAGTCGTATTCAGCAAATAATTTGTTTCTGTATACTTGTTGATTTGTGAATTCATTGCTATTTCACTGGGTAAAAAAAAAATCCACATCATCTACCTATTTGAAAACGTGGACCTGCTAACCCGATGTGAGATGCTGAATTGTGAAAAGGTGTGTGTTTAGCGCTGTCGTGGATTGTTATTAAAATGCATTATTATTAGTTTCCTATTCCGTCATATAGGTCACAAAGAAACTACGTGCGCCATACCCAGAGCAGGCATTCAAAGGCTATTACAATTGTTCTGAAAAAAATTGAACCGGGTAATCGATATCACCTCTGTGTAGGCTTTCCTTGCATTTTCATTTTGAGAGAATAACATCCTACTTAAACCAGACGCTGTTTAATTAAGAATTCAACGAAAAATAAATAAATATAGGCCTATAATAGTCATATTTGTTTTTAATTTTCGTCGTAATTGTTTAATTACCTCCTGTAAAATAGATTTTTCTATCCAGTTAGGATTAGATTTTGATCACTACACCGTCATTATTTTTAGTTAATGTCAAAGGATTGGCTTTAGTAGTTCTATAGCCTGTAAAAGTGAGTAGATTACCTATTAGTCGTGAACTGAAATGGTGTTAAAGGTGTTCAAAGTTGTCAAGGCATGGGCATTGGAGCTTGATGCCACTGTACATTATTTTCAGGTTAAGACCATGCACATCAGCTTTGATTTTGTTTCATGCCAAGCAAAGAGAACAGGCTAAATGTTCAAGATGTCCTTTGTCAGTCTTGGAATCAATTTCAAGTCCGTGTTCTAGGTGTCGCTGTTGACCACGTCTGCCTCCCAGCCATGAGTCAATTCGTCCATGTGATGGGAAAAGAGGCTGCGTCTCAAGGCCATTTTCAAATTTCATTGGTGAGCTTGTCATGTGGTAGAGAGGCATCCTGAGCAACACGGAGATTGTTGTGCTAGATATGTCAGCCTACAAAGGACATCTCTCTCCTTTTTAAAACTTCTCCAAAAATGTCCTTTCCCAACAGCTCTCCTGCTGCAAATACGTTTTTAGTTGATTCGTTGATTGGCGCTTGCAGAACAGACAGCTTTTACTCCAGCAGCAACATGTACATGCCGTCCGGTGCAGAAATGGGAACTTATGGAATGCAAACCTGTGGACTCCTGCCGTCTCTCGGTAAACGAGGGGACGTCAACCACCAAAATATGGGCATGAATGTCCACTCTTACATACCTCAAATTGATAACTGGACAGATCCGAATAGATCTTGCAGAATAGAGCAACCATCCAACCAGATGCCCAATTGCACATTTTCACAAAACATTAAGGAGGAGAGTAATTACTGCATGTATTCAGACAAGATAGCAAAGGTCAACTCGTCCGATGTCCCTATATATTCTAATATAATCCCCGAATCGTGTTCAGTTGATGGCCCCGAGATCCCTGTTCCGGGCTATTTCAGACTGAGCCAAACTTACGCGAATGGGAAACACCAGGACTATGGCCACGAGATGACGAGTCCAAACACCACATTGATGCAGCTCAACAGAATTACTCCCAAACCGCAGTTGTCTTCCTTTGTCGAAGTGGAAAAGAAAACAGCTGATATACCGCATAACCGGGAGATAAGCAGGACACCCATCCCCGCGGAAAGCCCGGATCCAAAGTCGAGCGCGCAGGAGGAGAAGAATTGCTCCACTGAAGCCTCAGTCTCCAGCCCAGAGTTGCCAAAGAAGGAAGCGAAAGGTAGGTACAATACAAGGATGAATCGTGTCATGGTGTAATATGAACGCTCCAGCATCATAAAACCCAATATAAAACACAAACAGCCCTAAAGTCGTAATGTTTAATGAGAGCCTTACTCAGGTTGCAGTAAAATGCTACAGGAAACTGTTCGACCCGCACATATTTGCATTGAGGTCTATTCTCTTCTATATTTTTCTATAATTATAATGTGTGTTACTTTGTTGATTGTAGCAAAACCGAATATTCCATTTTATATTTTGGTAAATATTATATGGGAACATGTTATTTATTTAGTGAAGTGTAATCCATATTATTAACATCTAGTAGACATAAGGCTTGTAGTCTGTTTTGTATCTTCATCCTCAGTGTTGTGATTATCAATTTCCTCCGAAATGATAATACAGAAATACTCCGGCAGGCTCTAACAAACGTGTATTGTAGTGGATTTCATCAGTATGCCTAATATGCATGTCAAATATTACTTTGGTCTAAAAACTCGTGTAATTTAGAGCAGGTGTTGTTAGTTAGAGTTTACAGCCTGTAATATTTCAACATGGTAGTAGCAGATTACGACTACTAACCAATAATACCCATACAAGCTAAAACTAAATCAATATAACGGAAGCGTTCTATCATTCTGATCAGAGCTGTGTGACTAAAGAAAACACAGTTGTGATAGTTCCATATTTTGCCATGTTAAACCATGTGTTGATTTCATTTCATTTCAGACAACAAAACTGACCCTCCAACGAGCAATTGGTTGACTGCAAAAAGCGGCAGGAAGAAAAGATGCCCCTACACAAAGCACCAGACGCTGGAATTGGAAAAGGAGTTTTTATTCAACATGTACCTGACTCGAGAGCGCCGTCTAGAGATCAGTAAAGGCGTCAACCTCACCGACAGGCAAGTCAAGATCTGGTTTCAAAACCGCAGGATGAAGCTCAAGAAAATGAGCAGGGAAAACCGAATTCGGGAACTTACCTCAAATCTCACCTTTTCGTGAGCATGCTTACAAATGCTTGTTTAATTGTCCCTTTCCTCTCTCTTCAAAGTAGTGCTGTGGCAGCATTGGACTTGTTTTTTTGTTGTTGTTTTTTTCACTGAAACTGTGACTGTATTTGCTATTTTTGTCTCATTTACATTGTGACGCATTGTGTATTTTGAATGTTTCATCACAGGGTACATACAGGAGGCTAGGTCTTAAATTATTAAAATATAGTAGGTATTCATTATTGGACTGTTTGGTTTGATTGAGTCTAAGGAAGTCACAGTGACTTGTTTGTAAGATATTTTTTTTTCCGACATGAAAGCACATTAATAGTGATTGAATAGTTAAACATTCGTTTAAGAGTTAAGCGCAAACCGTCAGCTGAATCGTAAGTAATCTTCTAAACGTTTCTGTATTATAAATGTGGTGAGCAATGTAAATGAGTGTACATCTTATGCATGTTTGTGGCATGTGTATCCTGCAATAAATTGATTGTCAAATGTAATTTCTTATTTCAGTGTTTTGTTTTGCAGTAAGCCAAGGATTTTTCATCGGGCAGGTGTGTAAGAAATACATTAAAGTAAAGTAGAGTACTATTTCTGGAATTGGTACACTATAGGCCCTAACGTTCTTTCAGTTTCAGTTCAAATTCATAGGGACTGGTCCGTAGCTTCAAATTGTTATCGTGCTAGAATCAAAGTAAATGGAAAGTAAGAGAAAAACAAGTCTAATAACGATATAAGTATTTTATCTTTAGGCCTGTGTGCAGGGTCCCAAATATGAAGCATCTCAATTTTAGCGTTAAGCTACACTCAACATAATTTCGGCCCGGCTATTTTCAAATGATCTTATAGGCCTTAAGTTATTATCTATTGAATTATTTGTTATTATTATATATATCGTTAATTAGTTATTAGGAATATTTTCAATTAGCTTTCAGCAACTTGACTGTAATGAAAAAGAAAGTTAGCCTGTAAGGTTAAATCATTTTAGCTGTTGATTGTGAATAAGGTATCTAATTGGCGTTCGTGGACTGTAAAACCTATTCAAATACACAAAATACACATTTATACTTACTTATATTCAAATACACAAGAATAAGACTAATATCCAATAATGCCCTATATAACTATGTAGCTAACATGTTACGATATTTACACGGATCTGGGAAGGTTCCTAATCAACCTACAAAACAGCCATTGGCGTCTGGATATATGCTACTATAAATGCGCTACACTCTTAGAAAAACGGTTCATTAGGGTTTCCATATAGAACCATTTATTCTAAGTGTGTAGAGGGATAGGCCTATAACAATAGCCTATTTAAATTGCTTTATTGATCAAAACGGTTGTTTCCATACCACCTAAATATAAGGCTCTGATCATATATATATATATATATATATATAGTGTACAATAATGTTTACTTCTGATTAAAAACAATAATAATTGAAATAAAATATTGGCGCAACATTTTGTCATGATTCAAAATGTTGCTTATGTTGATGCAGTTAAACGTCATGAGAGGGTTTGTTTTGTAGGCTTATAATAGCATATAGTTTGCCCAATAGTAGACTTGTCTTCAGCCACTGTGTACAGTCCAACCCAAGTTTATAGCTCTTTATCTGTGCGGACTATTTGAACTCGGTACTCCTATTTTCCGCTTTCCTTTGCCTCACTTTTACTCACACATCACCCCCTCATGTCCAGATGAATGAATGCTGAAACACACACACACACACACACACACACACACACACACACACACACACACACACACACACACACACACACACACACACACACACACACACACACACACACACACACACACACACACACACACACACACACACACACACACACACACACACACACACACACACCATCACCACCAACAACAACTATTGTATGGTTTTATTTAACATTGGCCCCCTTGGCCGCATCATTCGTTTGGTAACACTTTACTTAAAGCATCCAGGTATAGGCTAATGTTCTATAACGTGTTATAAGCATATGTGAGCCCTTATACGGTCTTATAACAAGACTTATAATATGCTTTGTCTCTCGAGCAAACGCTGACGAAGCGGGTCCCTATAGCGTGTATGGACCTAATGACGTTCAAGCACAAATTCATTGGCAGCTCACCGCGGTGTGGTTCTGTTCCTTCTTTCTCCTTGTTTGTGCTCCATCCTGACTATGGATTTGAAATAAATTGGTTTATGGATTTGATTTACGTTTCTAGGCCTATTCATTGTATATGTGTCTTGATGAGAGTTTGCAAAAGTAGGCTAGTTCCAATGCTATTGCGGTGAGTCGTCGACTAATAGCCTAATCAAGAAGTTATGTGTTCTCAAAAGTAAGAAAACCTAAAAGGCCCTCTTAAATCTAGATTTTTAGACATTACTCTGCACAGATCCACTTTGTTGCGCCAAGAGTCCGTTTTATTAAGGGCACATTAATGTATAATCAAACGCACCTCATAAAGATTTTATTGATCATAAAAACATGAGGCCTATGGCTCTCCTTTAGATACATACAATTTGTATACAAATAATATTTCCTGATTCAAACTTACAAGACCAACCAAACTAGTGAAAGTGACTCCTCGTTTAATAAAAACTAACAATTCCAAAACAGAGTCGGTGCGGAAATGGTGTCTCGTTATTTTACAGCATGTTATTACATTTATTTTACGAGGACTTACAACTCAGAAGTCTATAAAATGTTTTACAAGCATTGAGTGTATGACATACCTTATGACGATATCTTGTAAGAGTTTACATGCATAATATGCAATGGCATCAATGTTGAGTGGTGGTTGTGAAATAAATGTGTGTATTAATCTGTTGACGTAAAAAAAAAAAAATAGTCCGGCACCGCCCTCAACCGTATGTATGCACATTCAAAAGGCCCAGAAACACAGAATTTCTTAAGGTTTTACATTTTTTCTCTTCAAACATTTGGTTTTATTGGCACTCTTGAATAAATAGGCAAATTAAAGATAGGCCTACCGTTACCAGCGGACTGATTTACTCACTGTATTGGTAAATATGATCACGTGATTCATGTAACCAATCCCTGAAGATTAAGCCAGCAAAAATACTATGATTGTTCAGAGGGAAGGTTTCCGTAACAGTGTAACCTTTTATATGACTACGAAGGGATCCAAAAATGTCGACCAGTAGCACTCTAAGTAACTATTATGTGGACTCTATAATGGGGCATGAAGTGGAGGATGTGTACGGGGCGCGTTTTATCCAGGGTCCGCACACTACGACCTCAAGGCCATCAGGTGTTGGGGACAATGCAGATTTTTCCTCCTGCAGTTTTGCACCCAAGTCAGCGGTTTTCCCAGGGTCTTGGTCCTCTGTTCACACGCAGTCCACTGCCGCAGTGTCAGGGATTTACCATCCTTACGTCCACCAGTCCCATCTCTCCGCAGCAGACAGCAGATATGTTCGGTCCTGGATAGACCCAATTTCTAACGTTTCTTTCTCCGGCTTTCACTCTAACAGTCGGCATTATGGAACCAAGCCCGAAAGTTTACCACCGAAAAGGACTGAGAGTGCCACTTTTGAGACAGAGACTCCGGTGGTCGACCCTGGCCCTGATTACGCATGTGGAGTATCCGAATGCCCAGAAAAAGTAACCAAAGAGAGCGTTGGCAGTGATATGTCGAGTCACAGCGAGCCTAAAGAAGAGAAACAACAACAACAACTTGACCCAAGTAAGTAAACGGAATTGCCCCCTGATTTACAACCGTAAGAACTGTAGGAGCTGGGTGTGTAAAACTGGAGGTTTTACTAACCTATAAAAGTGTCTAGCTCATAACCACGGGCCGAAAAAAACTACCCACTGCTGTAATATGGGTATTTAACACAAAAGTGTGATAATAATTATATCCACAAATTCAGTCTTTTGCACAATTATACAGTATTTAATTACATTCCGATGCTTGTATTTGCTATTTTATTTCGTTTTCCTGCTTATTCTCATGTGAGTTTCAACTTTGTCCCCTCTCTTCTCCAGACAACCCTGCAGCAAACTGGATTCATGCACGTTCAACAAGGAAGAAGCGATGTCCATACACGAAATATCAGACACTAGAACTGGAAAAAGAATTCCTCTTCAACATGTATTTGACACGAGATCGACGATACGAAGTTGCTCGAATTCTCAATTTAACTGAAAGGCAGGTGAAAATCTGGTTCCAGAACAGAAGAATGAAAATGAAAAAGATGAACAGAGAGAGAGGCAGTAAGGATCACTTATAACTAGACTGGGTGTAGTCCCTCGCCTTTTGATGTATCATATTGTTGTGATTACTTAGAATAAAAGGTTGGTTGGAGCTTAAGCTATGCAGTTTTGTGTTGATGTATCAAATGGAATGGTTGACTCAACATGCCCGGAAATACGCTGTCTTTCTTTTTAGTTTTAATCAAAGTAAATGTTGAGTCTTAAACGAATTACTCTATTGATTACCCCGAGCTCGAGTATTTATGCCCAAAATGAGACCAGGGAATAATATGCTTGCGTATATAGTTTTCTTAGTCGTGTAGCCTTTTAGAAAAAAAAATCGAATGTTTTAAGAAGTTGCATTTATGCTTATATTTCGGCGAAAGAATCCTCACGCAAATTGGAAATGATTTAACAACGTAGAGGCCAACTGAGTATGTTTGTCCTACTCTAGGGCAAGAATTTAAAACGAAAGGGTCATGTTTTTGAGTATTTATGATATTGTCAACATGTTTTTTCTGAGGTTGCTAGTTTTGAAAAAAGACAAGAAAGCTATTGGACGTAGCCTTAATCATTACATAGGCTAATATTCCTGCATTTTTACAATCCAATTCCGGCTGTATTTAACCGTTAAATTGTTCTTAAATCACCTTTTCTGCTCAGTTGTTTTGCAGTGGTTGTCCCTATATAGACATGCTTGTTATTAGCCTAGCTACATTGTATTTGAATATATATATATATATATATATTTCAATTTGAGATGCATTGCTGTATATAGTTATTCCTGACGCTCTGAACACCAATTCAACAACGTGTATTAGCCGACTCTAAATATAAAGCTATGGGCTAGTGTAGGCCCCATCGCATCAATGCAGTACTTCGTAAGAATTGAGAGGGATGACTAATAACGCCTTATTGCAAACATAATTAGATGGGTTGATGGGGGGCGACGTAGGGTTAATGATAACGTTTCTTTCACTTAAATACATTTATTTTGGTTAATCTGTATGAGCCTGGAGATTCAATGATTGGACATTTCGTTGTCTTTAAAAAAAATGTTTTTAAGGTCAGCAGAATGAAACATCTAAAAGGTGCCACTTGGTGTAGTGAACTACCATTTCAGGATTGTTTTCCTAGTATGAATTTGGCTTACAAGGTGGTTGGACTTCACTTGAAAAGTAGGAGAATGAACATGTTTTAAAAAGACTAGTAATAAAGAATTTATGATTGGGAGAGGTGTTGCACGGATTTCCAATTTATTGTCCAACCTGTACGTATAATTGCTTTAAAGCAGGAAGAAACGTGGGCCAATAAACCCATATAGATGGCTAGACGTCTGGTCTAAATGAGTTTATGAGCCAGGGCAATAATTGCACTCTCCTTTGAAACACTCTTACTTGGGGTGTTTGAGTCTGTTGCTGACTAACAGAAATGCAGCCATTTTTTTCCTACAGGGTGTCTGGTCGATAAATTGTCTGTCTTCGTGACTGAGAGGAAATCAGACCCCCTAATGGATAGAAAGTCACGTTTATTCATCAACTGCATTTCCTATTGAGAGGGCAAAACTTCACTTTGACTGCTGCCTAGAAGGCCGTTTACAGCGGTGGATCTATTGGCACTGTAAGGGTGGATTTAGACCCTGTTTCTGAAATTCCATGAAATGTCACATGTAATTACTGTTCTGTGTGTAAAAAAAAAGACCTGCGTTTTATGTGAAAAAAACGTACATTGTTAATCAGGGGGTGTTGAAACATCTGAGAATACAGTTGGATTTTGATGCATAATTTGTAATCGCTCTGGTTACTTTGATGAAAATAAATGATGATGATTGACACATTAATTCCCCCTATTCTCCAAGTATTGCTAAAGTGGTCTACTAGATAGTATTATTGGTTAATGAAGAGAGACAACTTATTCTATACTGGGGGAGCATTTTGTTGGTAATCAAGAGCGCTAGAGGGCGACGTTGTTCTACACAAGACTACATCTCAATGGCGGTCGATGGGTTGATCGAGGTATAGGCCCTAAATGTTTGTTTCAAATATAATATTCAATTAATTAATTTAAAAAACCAATTCTAAAGATTGGAGGCTTTGTTAGATCGCTTTTAACGGTAGATAGAATATAGGCGAATAGGCCTACATCAAATAACATATTGAGTGTCATAGTTGCAATTATAGATTTGGCGAAAATTCTCATTTAGTATTGTGTCGCTGACTAGATTTTTTATTTTAACCTTTAAATATAATGAGCGTAATTAGCCTATAACCATACCTACATTAATAACAGAAAACAGTGAAAATATGCTTTTACATTAGAGCAATCGGTATAATAGTTTGTAATTAATGATTTGAGTTACTATGATAATTAATAGGATTATTATTAATTACGATTATTTATTTGTTTATTTGTATTAGTTGATTTATTGGTTCACCTAGACCTATCAGAAATGTCCTTGAAATGTTAGCGAAGACCAATGAAAAGGAAAGGATAGGCCTACATATACGAAAATATTAGAACTGTTTTCTTTCATGGGACAAACACTGAACTCTGAATTCCCTCCACTTGTATTTTTTTCACCCTCATCCAGTGATGTTAACTACTGTACATATAATTCTAGGATGTTTTTGCTCCTACGGTATGCGGTTGTATCATAACATATCTGTTGACCTTGCCTCTTTGTAGGTTTCTTTTTTGCGCTATTTTGGGGACAAAGTTATCTATGAGTCTCATTAAAAACAAACATATAAATAATATATACCGCAGGTCAAGTCGACCTATAGCAAAACATTCTCCCGTCCCTGGTTCCTTTCATGCGTTGGGATCAGAAGAAACGGCAAACGTGTCTTTAGGTGTGCTTGATCAATGTTCAGCAGTCGACAGTTACTGACTTCTGGAATGTAAAAAACTAAACCAACCGTAAGACTGTTGGACAACAAAACTAGCCTACTCCAGCCACAATTTAATCGTTGGAATTGTCCTTAAAATTAGGCAGAAATGTGTTGTTATTTCGAGCCTTTTTATTGCAGTTGGGCCTACAAACAGAAAAGGCATTTCTTGCAGCTTACAATTCAGCCTTTCCACAAGCTTGTCTGTTGGGTCTGTAGCAGCCTCTGCATCAAGTTCAATAATTTTATAATCATGCAAAGCAGCGCGCAAGTTATCAACCGAATCCTTGTGGAATTACGTGTCATAGCGACTGCTCTAAATTTCACAAATACGATAATTTACAGAGACAGCAGGCCTTTACGACACCGCAAGAGACCGAGCTGCTACAATACCTTGACTATAAATCGTCCGGTGGTAATACTGGCGAACTACCAGAGCGCCTAAATGAAAGCCCGTCTTTTCCACAGACGCTCCTCTGGATGAGACCTCAAGGTTGGTTGATTCTCGTAAAATGTGCTTTCAAATCACGTACAGGCCCAATTCCTAGGCTTACTATTTTCAAAAATATCATTCTCTTGCCGTAAAATTGCCCAATTCTTTGAAAATAATGATAATATGCTGGAATGGAACATTGGTTAATGCAGTCTTCCCTAGTGAGGAGAAGAAACAGACAGTTGGTAGGCCATAAAACTGAAGCAGAAGAAAGAATTTTGCCTCCAACCCCATGTGACCAGGGAGATAAGGTTCGATGTGTCGACCCCACAATAAGAAAATGAGTTTACCATTTAAAAAATGCTGTCTCCAATGGTACCAATCCCACTGAAACACAACAATAGAATGCAACAGAATACAATCCCCATTTTACGCACGCATTACGCATACCCATGCCCAGCCGAATCACGCTGAAATACACACACGAAAACATCCTAAAGGCCATTTGTGTACACTGCCTTCTCGCTGTCTTTACAGACCCGAAGCACATTGGTACTATCATGAACGAAAGACTGCTACAATGAATTGTACTACTACTACTACTAATAATAATAACATACACATGTAATGTAAGTTTATATTTCTTTGTTGCTTAGTTTCCCCAAGAACTGTTTTCTGTGTAGCATAGCATTGATTAATACGCCAAAATACATTATAGTATTTATTTATTTTTTTACATCTTATGACATAATGCGTAATAGTCTTTAAAAAATCATAGTCCTGGATTCCCTGGACTAATAGGGATACATTTGGTTTGCCTTAATAATACGTGCATGTGTGCTGTATTAATGTGTTTAGGTAGCCTAATATTTGCGTAAATATTCAATCATGGTCCTTTATTTCACCTTTATGAATTCAATATATGAAAAATAGGCCCACAAGTATAACTTGTTAGTTAGAATAGCACCTCATTTTATGATTTTAATATCCTAGGAGTAAAGGATGATAGTCTGGCCAAAAAGGTGTGTGAGGACTACAACCGAACCGCATGCATAGCTTAGTAGGTCTAAAGAGTTTTTTTCTTCTCAATAAATACCACATTTCTATTTTGGGGCTGATTTCGTGTAGTTATTTGTTGTACCCTATTTTCAACACCACATTGAGCCTGGTCGAATTTGTTTCGGTGGGAAGATCCTATAGATCTTCCTCTATCGATTTCTTTGGTTTCAAATATCTTAGTTAATACATGTGTTATGCGTTATGCGACATTGTAACCAACGCAAGACATACATTTAGCCACAACGGAAATGTTGCTAATGAAAAGATTATCTTTGATTAGTGGTCAAAATATTGCATAGTGCCAGTGCCAATGAAGGTTTTCATTATTATTTTGAATCTTGTTTTTACAAAAAAAAAATACTATGTTGGCCTCATGAATTAAAAAAATACTATGTTGGCCTCATGTTTCCTGTTATATAAGACCCAATGTACTTTATTACAACCATTGACCTATTCTAGAATATAGTTTATTAGCTGTATGAAATAATTAGGCTCGAAATTTACTCAAAATGTTTAGTATAACTGATGTTTATGCTCGTCAACATGGTAATATCTATGTTATTATAATGTTAGAAAAAAATAATATATTCCGTATGCACGAATCTTCTGACTCAAAACTAGCAAATTTGGTTATTCTGCGGTTAAAATCTAACATGTACAATTTCAATTCAAGAAGCAGGGGCATTGTTCGTTAACTTTCCAAATGAGATTTTCAAGCAACGCTTTCTGAGAAGAAATGGGGAATGGCCCCCGCCATTATGCGCAAAACAGGGTGAATTGCTGCAGTAGAAATTTCTTTTTGTGAGAGAAGAATTTACAACTTGGTAATAGACCTTTTTATGTGCCTCTATCGCCTGTCATTGGATGCCACTGGTCATGTGCAAGAGGCAAACGTCTCCATGGCCCTTTTCCTGATTTCCCAAGCGGTTTTTTCTCTGCATTCTGCTGCTATACCGTCCCCAACCAAAACGCTCAGCCTACACTCGCTCAAAAGTTGCCTTATTATTGCCTGAATGAAAGTGTGAACCTACCAGATCCTCGATAACTATATAGTTATTTACTTGACTTGTCAGGGCTAGCGTTTCTTCCTGTGTGCATACCGAACATCGAAAGGAGAGCCTCTGCTGTTCATCATCCGTATAGTTTCACTGTAACATCATGTATTATTTATACAGAGTCACCACAAGAAAACACATGGATTACCCAACTGCATTAGGTAAGCATTTAACGTTACAAACATCATGTTAGAATGGTTGTTTATTGAATTTCTCTATGCTACTTCCTGTCTCGTTGCACCAGGGTATATTAGCAGTATAGGCTAATCAGAAGCTCAGTCGAGATGACATGTATAGACTAAAGCCAAAAGACACATGTTTAAGATAACTAAATCTGCTGTTATGCATGTATTATGAGTCAACACCAATGAACGTTTACATTTAACATGAATCTGAACGCATAAAACTGTGATCGGTATTTTACCAATAGGCTACGTATGATTGAATTGTAATTTGCTGTGACAATGGGTTGACGTGTTCATGTTAGTTTAGCCAAACTGATTAATGTATATTAGGACGCTTATTTAGCTTCAGTAGCCTAAAATGAATGTTTACTAACTTTGAAGTGCTTGCGGGGATGGGTTATTTCGATGTTTGTACGTCTGAACAGTATCTGTCCGTCTGTCTGTATGTCTGTCCGTCTATATGTTTTCGTTATATATGTTTATCTTTGTGTATGTTTGATATATATATATAATTGATTGTATAATGTCTCTGAAGTGACACGCAGCCTAATTGAGTTTTAAGGAGCTGGCTGCCAGATGATTTTAGACAGTTCGATTTTCTAAGTGAATTCTATTCATTAGTCCTCTTTTGGTGCATGAAGTCGATGTCATTACGGTTGTGCGAGGTATTGGATATCTGCATGATGGAATTTGTATGAAGTCACCTGATATGGTCTTAATATTAGTTCCACGTTCTCTCAAGGACGTTGTGTAGGCCTACTTGTGAATATATCGTTACACTCAAGCTATTGCTCCATAGGCCATATAATAACAACAATGGACCTACACATTGTTATATAGTTGAACTAAACAAGGGAACCATTTGCATTGTATTTTCAGATATGGATGTTTAGAACATTTGAATTTGTCATGTTGTAACACACACACGTGTGTGTGGAAAAAAATGCAACATATAATGTTAACCTTTCAGAAATGCAGTTGTTGAGCTTTCCCACCAGAGAAGCAGTTTTCGTAGATGTTTTCAGCTGCCTGAGATGGGGGGCAACGGAACAAAGACAGTATTTCACTGTTGCCTGACAGGCAGCTGCGAAAGTATTTACAGCCTTACTGCAATGCGGCAAACGAGAGAAAGCCTGGAACGAGGCAGCCTATAAAAGTGGGGCCTGCGAATGACAAAACGCGGAGCATTTAAATGACTCGATTAGCTTCTGGTCTTAACTCTGGATCGGAAATCACATCACGTCCCAATATATATATGGATATAGCGTTGTCATTTCGTTCTTCGTTCGTTCTTATATCATATCGCCCATAAATTAAATACAATATTACACTGTATATCCACGTATAGATATATAATTTATCTAAAAAATTAACAGAGCGAGAGAACAGTTCCCTTGATTATTATGTTTGGTGTGTGTTTTCTATTGCAGTGCTATACATTTTGCGGTTGCAGTGGTTAGCCATACGAAGGAATTTTTTGGGATTTCCAGTCTAGTTTAGCCTATACAGTATGCAATTATTGAACATCGTGGGAGCATATTAATCCAATCATCTGCTGTATAAGGGA
This sequence comes from Oncorhynchus gorbuscha, assembly GCF_021184085.1. NCBI lineage: Eukaryota > Metazoa > Chordata > Actinopteri > Salmoniformes > Salmonidae > Oncorhynchus > Oncorhynchus gorbuscha. The sequence continues at coordinate 60,944,279 of NC_060181.1, forward strand.
TGAACGAATAATAAATCTAGATCATCTATGGATTTTTCTCGGATTGAACTGCATACAAAGCCTACCATTTAAACATATAGCAAAATATAATGGCATGCAAGTTTATTCTAAAATCCAGGTTATGCTAAAATGCAACAAATTGGTTATGCGCCATATTTATTGGGAGAAAAACTGAACACGCTGAAAAGGGGAAATTATTATCATGTTCCAGCAAGAGGCGCTGTTGTCCAACATTCAGTTATCCCTTGGTTCTTTTTCCGCATAGTTTACCTTATAGGTCACCGACCTAGAATATGATTGGTCCTTACACAATATGACCGAGCGATGCGTAGTATGCCTAAGAAATTGAAAGGAAGTGGTTTCTGAATTGAAATATCAGTCTATATGTCGGTGACGTTTTCGTATGCCCAAACTATTTTTTAAGAGGGTATAGTTAATAAGGAGAGTGGTGGAGTCATATGAGACTGGCCTACATCAATGAGTGTGATGCATTTGATGGTTAGAACGTTTTAATAGTCGTGTGTGCTTCTGAATCACCTCAAGCCAGCAGGGCATCTTTTATGAAACTTTACTGAAAGAAAACGGTGAGCGAAACACCCACAGATGTGTGTAGACTACGTCAGGGATCACAGAGTCATCATCCGTTTTTTTTAAAGTTAGGCCTTTAAGGGCAAGCAGTCAAGCAGAACAAATATATATATAGGTAGATGTTGACCTGTTTCTCCCAGGTCCAAAATGATTGGCACCCTTGACTAAGATGAGCAAAAAAGACTGTATAAAATAAATTATACAAATATGAACCTATATTGTTTGTTCAAAACAATTGGGAAATTATATTATTTTATACTAATACAACTGCCCACAGAAAGAGATTTTGTGGTTATACTTAATTTTATCAAAAAGATAGGGTTCAAAGTTATTGGCAATTACTTTTTTTCAATACCTTTCAATACCTCACCTTGCCAGGATAATGGCACTGATTCTTTTTTCTAAAATGTTTGTGATATTGGAGAACACATTCGGAGGGATCTTAAACCATTCCTCCATCCAGAATCTTTCCAGATCCTTGATAACCTTCGTCTGCGTTTTTGAACTGCCCTCTTCAATTCAAACCACAGGTTTTCAATGGGGTTCAAGTCCGGAGACTGAGACAGCCATAGCAAAATGTTGATTTTGTGTCAATTAACAATGTATCTATGGATTTTGATGTGTGCTTGGGCTTGGGCTTATTGTCTTGCTGGAAGATACACTTGCAGCCACGTTTCAGCCTCCTGGCAGAGGCAACCAGGTTTTTGGCTAAAATTTCCTGGTACTGGGGTAATGTTGATGATGCGGTTGACCTTAACAAGGGCCCCAGGACCAGTGGAAGCAAAATAGCCCCATAATAACAAAGATCCACCAACATATTTTACAGTAGGTATATGGGGTACTTTTTTACATGTACATTCTCATTTCAACACCAAACACATCATTGGTGTGAGTGGCCAGAGAGTTCTATTTTGATGTCATCCAACAGATGTAAATGGCTGGAGTTTGCTAAACAGCATTGGAACTTGGATTGGAACCGGTGCTATGGTCAGATGACATGAATATGTAGCTCTTTGGCCACACACACACCAGTGGTGGGTATGGCGTCAAAATTAGGAGGCATTTGCAGAAATGAACCCCATACCTACTGTAAAATATGTTGGTGGATCTTTGATGTTATGGGGCTATTTTGCTTCCACTGGTCCTGGGGCCCTTGTTCAAGTCAACGACATCATGATCTTTACACAGTACCAGGACATTTTAGCCAAAAACCTGGTTGCCTCTGCCAGGAAGCTGAAACTTGGCCGGAAGTGTATCTTCCAGCAAGACAACAACCCCAAGCACACATCAATATCTACAAAGAAATGGTTAATTGATCCCAAAATCAACATTTTGCAATGGCCGCCTCAGTCTCCGGACTTGAACCCCATTGAAAACCTGTGATTTGAATTGAAGAAGTGAAGGTCATCAAGGATCTGGAAAGATTCTGCATGGATGAATGCTCTAATATCCCTCCCAATGTGTTCTCTAACTCATCAAATTCATCAATAAAAGGCTCAGTTCATTATCCTTGGAAAGTAAGTGAGGTAGGCTATTGAAAGTTATTAAAAACAGGAGTGCCAACATGTTTTACCCCTATCTTTAAAATAAATATATATTATTACTTGCTGGACAAGATATATTTCTCCAAGTAATTGTATTAGTATAAAATAATTTAATTTCTCCATCTTTTTGCGCAAACAATATAGCTCAGTATTTGTATTATTTATTTTATACAGTCATTTTTGCTCATCTTTATCAAGGGTGCCAATCATTTTGAACCTAACTATAGAACAGATGACTTTATTAGACTTTTGACATGTCTTCTATTGACCTAAAAACACATATTCATATTAACGATGCACATTAAACTCCACAACAAGGTGAACTTGAAATAGCAAGTGTGAAACAAAAATATATATATTGTTTTTTTTTATTGCATAACATGTATTATAATTATACATCCCTTTTATTTTATATACCATCAAGCTAATCGGCATTATTGAATAAGTGCAACTTTGAGGGTTATTTATGGCACCAGTGCGGTGTCATGAATGGCTGTGGGGGGAGCACGTGATGTCATTAAACTTTGTTTTATGGCCTGGGAGTTGACAAGCCAAAATATAATCCTCATTGTGTATTAGTAAGGCCGTGCAGATGGCTTGGAATAGACCTTGGAATTGGTGGAAGCAAGTATAAACCTCTGGTTTTGTCTGAACATGGATATGTTTGCCTATTCGATGCAATACGTTGGTCTTTGCGGTGAGCTCTGTTTTATCATTTGATAGGCTACTAAAACTACTGCGTGCGCATGCTGATGTCATCAGGTATACATGTCTGTCTCCTGCAGTTTTGTTTGCCTGCTTCGAAATCCACGACTTTAACCACAGTAGGATGTGTATTTTGCATTGGCCAGGATGTACGGGAAACAATTAGGAAGTGTTTGAATATGTCAATACTTGGCTGTTTACGGCTGTTATAACCAATAATCGTTCAAATCAGTCGTTAGATAAACAATGCATTTTGGACAATGGCTAATATTGTAGCCTGTAGGCATATTCGTTTTTGCTTCAAATAGACTAATATTGCGTGATGGTTTATTAAAACCTGTAACATTTGAATTTGTCTGCAATACGCACATATTTTAATGACAATGGCTAATAGGCTTGTGGGGATCTGAAGTCTTTGAATTCGGAGGGAAAAATATCAACCTGTTGTCACAGACTTAATGGCGTTTACAGTTATTAGCGTTTCATTAAATTACGTTATGGTGACATAGGCCTTGTTACAACACTGTATTAATTAAGTTAAATACACATCAGTCCTTCTGAATCTTAATACCCCAACAATATCGTAATAATAGCCATGCTCTATCGCGCCCCCTAGTAGTGTACAGAATATTATCGAATCATAATTCTATAGGCCTACATTGTGACGTTATGTAGGAAGTGAAGTGATGACATTGGAAGTGATGATTTAGTTTGTTATCCAATACAAACACTTTTACATGAGGCAGCATGAGGCAAGGACAACATGCACGAATCAGAATTGTGTTATAAAGGACTACACTACAGTAGGCATAGGCCTAGTTTTTTCTTTTTTTCTTCTCTTTTAGCAATGTAAAGGAGTCTTTTTTTCAATTGTTTTTCTGCAGCCTGTCTGCCACTTTGACAATTAGTGTATTTCGAAGTTCAATACACTGACAACCGCTTTAATAGGCCTATAATTGACAGGCTATATTATATTGAGATGGTATTTTTATTGAAATGAGAATTGCATTTCTAAATGAATTTCAGTAGTCTAAGATGTTTAAAAGAGTAGCTTTATTGTCTCTTTATTTATAATAAATAGCCCATAAATAAGATTCCAGGAGAAATACAAATGTTTTTTGCAAATTAAATCCATAGGCTAAATTATACATGTTGTCGATGGTGTTTTGGCATAGAATCTGGCTTTAGTGACATAGCTACTTGAAATCGGAACAATGACCTATTAACAGTTGTATAGTAACATAACTATAAATAGATCACAAAACATAACAAGTTGGTTCATTCTTGGTTCAAACGAAGGATAAAGACAAGTGCTGACTTCATCGTTCTTTTGTTCCTCTCTGTATCCTATCTCGGCTTTGACCGAGCAGTTGTCTGAACAAGTCTCAGGGCAAGGTGAAACCTAGGTCAAGCTGTCCAACACATTAAAATGTTGTGACGTGTAATTACAAAGGTGTAAAGAGTGTGATGAATATTTTCCAATAAGATCATTTGAAAATGGGACGAAAACCTTTCGACTATCTCAATGTTAAATAAAGGCTTCTAATGTGGTCAATTTTAGTTTTTGAAAACGTTGTAGAAGTGTTGTGAAACGTTCGGCCTATAACCTTCGTTCTTAAACTACTAGAATTAGACTACCGACATTAGACTACTGAAACTGTCCAGTAACAAAACATGAAGTCGGCCAGGCCTATAAGTTTGAGAAAATAATTTAAGGACACATCTTCGGGCATCTTACCATAAGGCCTGTGTGAATACTCAGTCAAATTTAGAATGCACTTGGCCAATCAAGTGTTTTAAAACGAACAATTTAATTTAATTTAAATATTAATTTAATTCAAAAAGGTATGTTATTATAGGACAATAGCACAGTGGCATATTCCCTAGACTTTAGACCAACGGAGGTAGTCAACTGAAGGGTCGTTTGGGAATCGTGAACTTCTGTACTTTTTAAGCTGTCGCTAAAGTAAAAATAATTGAACTTTTTGATACGTTTGCAAATTATTTAGTTTGACCTCGTGGCCTTTAGCCTTTTTTTATGGGTCCACTCGATATTTAAGCCTCGGATTGTGGGTAGAGCGTGGGCTGGTTAACTTGTTTTTTAAAAATGGAATCCTTCCAAAGTGAGTATCGGTAGTCTATACCAATTAATAGTGAATGACCTATGTTGTTTGCCTATACCTCTAACCAATAGGCCTAACCGGTTGACATTTTTTTTTTTTAATGCATTTCGAAGCTGGAACAGAATTGCTCATTTTACTGATGAACTACTTAGGATCTGATTAATCAGGGGCTATGATATGATGGAAATTATCGAAACATATTTTGATACACATCCATTGTTTACAATTGTCGACGGTATAGGAGTGTATTGAGTATGAATATGTTTTTTATTTGTCTTTTTGAGAACGGAATCTAAAGGCTGGACTCTTGAATTGAGAGAAATGATGGGACCCCTGTATTCCGTCGTCTATATATACCCTGTAGAACCGAATTTGTGTGATAAAACAACAGTCACAGATTCGATTCTAGGGGAGTATATGGTCGATGCAAAAACTTCGATTTACTTTACTGCTTTTATAGAATTTCTAATCATAACTATTTATAACATTGTATGATGGAGTCCACATCGTTTGATTGCTGTATTGTACCAGCTATTGTGTCTAATGGTTGTTTAAAATGATATTTATATATATTCCATTGAGTAGAATCTGTTCTAATAGTGAAAGTAAATGTTCGAGTTATATGCTCTTTCAGTGTCACTTGTCATTTCATTTGGTGATTTACGTTGATACAAAGACTTCGTCCTCGTCATGCTTTGGAGAAGCCTTTTTACACGAGTCACTTTTTGGCCTGTTCACGTATCATTACAGCCAAACAGTCCTTTCGTTTTGATAGTGAACAAAAAGTAACTTGCCATAACAAAAGTTATAGGAGACTGAAATCTAAACAGATTTTAACATGGCATCAAAGTAATGCATCTTTTTCTTACGGTTTCATACGTTTTAACATTTCAATCATTGAATTATTGACTGTTTGGCATTGGTTGGTTGCCACGAGGCTCTTTCAATAGTTTTGAAAGGGATAGGGTAGATGAAATGATGAGATTCTTGTAACTTTTAGATGACCCCTTCTTGACAAAGACAGTCCCCATCAATTGTCCCCAGGCTTTATTCCCCTCTTTTTGTGCCAGGGGGACGTTTTGTATCTTTTGTTTGTTTATCTGTCAGACTCACTGGCCTTAGTTTGATTTAGTATTGTAGAACAATAAGCATATTAACCATATTATTACACAAAACCATCTAAATATCCATCTATACCCAAATTTTGTATTTAATCCATTCAGATTATTTTCCATTGACTGTTAGGGATGACCACAATTGATATTAAACTGTTGACATTAGGTACTCAACATTTAACATTTTATTTTTCAGTATAGCGAGTACATTGCCAATCCTGCATTGGAACTGGTTAAATATTTGTTTTCATTCAAAATAATTTCGGTGTTTTTTTTAAAGTCAGTGGAAATTGCTGCTGTAGGTGTGCAGTGTATACCCGTTAATGAACTAGCTTTACCTCCATTGGCCAATCTGGTCACATGGTTCCCTAACTTTATTCAGTTGACAGCAAGTAGGAGGGCTTTATGGAGGGTGGAAAAAAAGACAACTCGAGAAAAATTTGTATTTTCTACCTTCAGAAATTAATGACCATGAGTTCGTTTATGGTGGACTCTAAGTATGTGGACCCCAAATTTCCTCCTTGTGAGGAATATTCGCAAAATAGCTATATACCTGACCAGGGGACAGACTACTACGGTCCAGCGCAGGATCCAGGTTTCCAGCATCCAGGAATCTATCCACGGTCAAACTACACTGAGCAACCCTTCAGTTGTACCACTGTGCAGGGTTCTACAGTGCAGCCGCGGGGTCATGTGCATGAGCGAGCCAGCCAGCCTAGCCCTTTCACTGCACAGACCGAGCCATGTCCCCCGGTCCAAGTGACTGGCCCCCGGACTTGTGGACAGCAACAAAACACAAAGAACCAACATGGGATACAAGCCAAGCAGCCTACAGTAGTTTACCCCTGGATGAAGAAACACCACGTTACTACGGGTAAGATTGACTCTCTCCTCCCCACGTCTCGTTGGGACAAGCTGAGGTCCAGGAATTTAGCCACATGAAAATTATTGCGTGAAATATTTATGAGTTTCTTTGAAGGGGCCGTCAATTACTCCAGTCATAAATGTTTATTGCTAAGGAAATAGGCCGCTGTCTATGTGGCCGTCTCAGAGCTCTTGAAATGTCCACTTGCCTTATGACTATGTTTTATTTTATTGTGTGTCGACAATATTTCAGATGAAGAGGGTGAAAATAGAACAAATTGAATGAAAGTTTGGTCATAGTTTCGTCCAATTTAATTTCTGGATCAAGTTTTTCATTGTTTTGTTTTTAGCTAGAAGTTTGGAGCGTCCCGTGAAGGGCTGTTATTTTTGTTAACTGGGACCTAATTGGCTCACGTTGGTGTTTTGTTTCTCACAGTAAACCCGGACTACACAGGACCTGAACCGAAACGGTCTCGGACAGCTTATACGAGACAGCAGGTTTTGGAACTGGAAAAGGAGTTTCATTTTAACAGGTATCTGACCAGGCGGCGTCGCATAGAGATTGCCCATACACTCGTTCTCTCCGAGCGTCAGATCAAAATCTGGTTTCAAAACAGAAGAATGAAATGGAAAAAAGACCACAAACTACCGAACACAAAGGGAAGATCTGCATCGGCATCCAGCCAACATTTACAAAGTATTCAGAAGGATAACCAGACTGATATCACAACTTTATGAATATTGTGGGAAATTTTGAATCTTACATGAACTGTAGGCCTATAAAAACGATTTCCCATTTGACTTTGCATGATCTCAAACATGGCATTTTCGTCATAGGCAGTTAAATTCAGAAGGACCCTCGATGTGTGTTGGCTCGCTGAATTGAGTCAACTTCCAACATTGTAACTGATAGGTGCTCAGAAGATACGAGTGCGTCACTACATGCTTCACATGCTTCAAATAGGTAGCAGTAGATCGAACGAGAACTTTCGCTTTCGGACGAAAGCCTGTTAAATAGGTTTTCATGTGGTAGGCCTACTCTTCTTGCTTGCTATGGTTCTCTTTCCACCACACAAGTCAGAGTACGGCCTGAATGAACATTTATATCTTTATTTAAAAGGGGGAAAAACGTACAATTATGTGAAACTTTTGTACACGTTAATAGGAAATTGTCTTGTGATGAAATCAAGCTTCTAAAAAGAACCATATTTGATTCATATATTGCAATAAATAAAATGGCCATTGCACACAAAGCATCAGTTGATCCATACATTTGTGACAATATTTGTTACTTTTATATAGCCTCGTTTTTTTTAAAGTAGTGAACTCGTATTTATGAGTGCTAACTGGTTGAATTTTTCTGTTTACGTTTTCTGATCTTTTATACAATAAAGTTTTTAAAATGGCGTTAAATTATATTGAGAAACAAGACATTCCTGTGTGCAGACCTTTCCCAGTGCCCTTATTCGGTTATAAATCTCTCTTGACATCTTTGTAAACAGTGTACATTTAAAGAGGGTCTCACACATGGCATCTGAAACTCTTTCACGAGTTCCCTTGTTCTTTGCATCGAATTTATATTTTGTAAGATACTTCGCTATTTTTATTTGGATCCATATCAAACAGAACACTATTAAAACTCTATATCACATGTGAAGGACGTTGAGGACTAAAAATAGGTGTCATATGTTTCCCCCATTGTTATTATACTCATTTTGTAATATAGTGTTTACATTTCATTATGATTATTTATTTAATTAAATATCTGTACATTTCCTAAAACCCACAACTGTTCTGAACATGTTTGAGACACAAACGTTTATTTAATGAGATATGTTCAAAACTGTTGTGGATTATTCGAATTGTCTCTTTTGTTATGCATTGTAAAATCGTTTAATTCATGCGCTTAGCTGGCGTTAAAATCGAACTATGGCATTCATTTATACCAAACCAAGCCACACAGGCATTCATGTCATGTTTCAAGACAGATATTCCTGTATTACTCCAATCATCGTCCTCGTGACAAAAATAATCATATCCTCTTGTGTTGCGAAGATGTCTTCCCTCTGAAGAGTCTTCATGATGAGAAGTTGAAAAGCTATTTCAACTGAAGTTCGACAAAAAGCTCCAGAGGCAGGTTCATCCAGAGGACACTGTTTCTATCGCCCTGGACACATTTCAGCCGCGAGGAGTGACCTCTAAACCCTTGACCCGTCCGACCAATACAGACTTGTTTCTCTTACAGGCGCTATTCACATTGAGTTTAATTTAGATACTTTTTTTCTATTCTACCTTAGTATTGGTTTGCTATAGAATATTGGACGCTTATGTAACTCGGTTAAACATGCAGGCTAACTTTTGAAAGCCTATATGTATTCTGCCAGATGCACCTCAAACGGTACTGATTGTGTATTCATGTCTCACCATGTTAATATGCAATCCTGTCTGACTTTATTTTTGTACCTGCTTTTTACTCTGTACATTCACAGGTGTCGTGCACAACTTTCATGGAAAAATAAAGATTGTTACTTGATGCATTATGGTGGCACAGAGCACTCACGTTTGTCAATAGATTTCTTTATCAAGTATTCAGAGGTTCATGCTGGGCCATTGAGCAGATAAAATAGATAATCAATGTGTGCGCCCGCACGAGCACGCACACACACACACACACACACACACGGTCTTTGGTGGCTTTCGTGATCGTGAAATATCAGATACCGCCAAAATATTTCCTTAATGCGTAAAATGAGGCATTCTGTAACATTTGGGTTCCATAGCAAAGCATACAAGAACATGGAATAGGGCCTTACTTGCAATACACCCACATAACTCGAACTTTATGCATGTCTCTCTCGCTGACATCAACCCATGATTTACTCAAAGGTTACGAGTCGATGCCTCAAATTAGGATTTAGCCTATGGGTTGGGTTTGACCACACATCTCGCAGACAACGTTTTACTTAATTGTGCTTGTTTGAAAAAAATGATGGCATAGTTGACTAACATAACGTGTTTCATTGGCCGGTAAGTTACATTTTATAGCAAGAATCATGAATGTCCCCTAACCCACATCAATGTTAGATTCAGTGCCATAGGTTTTATGAATGCAGGATCAGTGGGATTATATTTGTGACCAAATAAAATGTTCATGCTTGGATTAAAACTTGTTTCATTTGAGTGCTTATCTGTTTCTCTTTGTGTGTGTGTGTGCTCGCGTGTGCGCGTGCGTGCGTGCACGGGTGTGCATGTGTCCTCACATTTGCGCACACTCCTTTATAAGTTTAGCTGGGGAAGCCTTGTGTCACTTACACTTATTCATCTTCAGTTTGCCACTATATATATTTCAGTGTGCAAGCATGATGATGTCATTGCAAAAGAAAGAAAACTGCACCAACTTCACTCGGACCAAGAAAATCCTTCTGTAGCCTAAACATAGGCTAAACAACAGTTCCACATGCAACCCATGTTGTTGTACGTGGGTTTTCAAGACTATCCCAATGGATTGCTGAATATTATATTTTCATGTTTCTTTTCCACAGTGGACCTATGAGGCATGTAAACATGTAAATTGTCTCTCTTGTTCACTGAAATGACCATGGGAATAATCATAAAATGCCTTTTATGTAACACAGAGTTTGAGAAAAGCAATCATATTTCAGTACTTGCCCGACAATGTGCAGTGTGCATTGACCTACATGTCTGAACACAATAAATGAGAGCCATAAGCAGTGCCATTTTCAATGACACTGCACCGAATATGGTATACACCATTGCCGCGCTCACAATGGCTTTCAAACGGCCATATTTGATTTCCTGCTGTTCGCAGAAACTGTCTTCGCCAAGCGAGACAGCCCTTTAAGATATATTAAACGGTGCTGTCTGCATTCAAAGATATAATTCGGAGTCTATACCGCTCCTCTCTCCTTTTCTGACCACGTGATTGTCTAAATAATTAATGCAGCACGTCCCCTAGAAACACGGCGTCGTCATTAATCGCGAGGACTCTATCAGACTTGAAAACTGAAGAGATCCCAAGAAAATAATATCCAAACGCTCCGATACCCAACGCAACTGTAGCCAGCACTTTAGCACAGCATCTCAACCAATGGAAGCTTGGTAGGTAAATATTTTAAATTATTTTTTTGAGTAAGATGGTAAATGACCATATCTGTCAGATATTTGATAAATAGCGCCCTTTGATGAGTGCGCCTTGGACAGGCTGAACTTGTTATGGGTTCTTCAGTGCTGTGGTTTTTATGAAAAACAATAGACCAAGAGGACAATGTCGATATTATAAAGTGGTAATATTTTACAACTAAGAACCGTGTTATGTTTCTTAGCAAGTGAGTAAGTAAATATTTTCAGCCACCTTTACTGTGTGAAATGGTTGTGATTATGAATGTGTGGGCAGAATGAATGCAGCACTGTTGGGCAGTTCTAGTTCGTTCTTGAGGGCTGTATGCTCGGGCCTCTGTGATTTATAATATCACCAAAGAGAGCAACTCAGTTATTGGTTTACACCAGATTGCCTGTTACAAAATGTAAACAGTGTGTTAAGATGAAAAACATTTCAAAGTGGTACAAGTGCAATATGTCATAATACAAAAGCTTATATTAGACTATTCTTTGGATAACACGCCAGCTACCTGCATAATGGAAAAAACAAAACATCGGAAACGTTGTAAGAATATATCTCTTTGGAATGAACTCGGATGACTCCCCTTTGCTAACATTGTTTATATTGTTGATGGGGCATAATTTGAAATGTATTTCTGAGAGTAGTAAAAGTAGTGTTTGAGCAGGTTGACAGTTATCTGCCTCGTTGTAAATCATTCTCAGTAATTCCTGAAAGGGTGCGAGGCTGTTGGGGGGCCGGGCTAACACTGTAAATCTTTCACTTTTATTACCCCATGAACATATGCTGCGACGCTAGTAGTCCTGCGTCCTTTCCTCAGTACGAGATAGGCCTACCTCTCGGCCAGCTTCCCCGCTGTCTTTTATGGCGTTAAATCTCCATCTTCCAGTTGATTTTTGAGCTCACGAATTGTCATTTGAAGGCGTTTTGTTATTTACATCGAAAACAGTGACTGAAACAGAAAATGTGACTTTCCTTGAATGTGTTCAGGCTCAAAAGCAGGTTATCGTACGGCCGAACACCATGAGAAATAGCACAGAAGAGACGAGGGTTTCCAAATTGGTTTATTTGTATACAATTCCACCGGCCTTTTCTCATGCATTAATATTGGTCAATAGATTTCATAACATTCTAAAATGCACATCTCACATCTCATATTGTAGAGGTATAAAAAACGTTTTGTTTTTTTAAACAATGGTGATAACAATGGTGATAGCAGTTTCAAGTACCAAGAATGCATCTAAATACACGTCCAAATGTACAATCCTGTATCAGAAATTATGTTCAGAACTCTACATTTGTACAGAATTCTCAAAACTACATTCTAATCAAGGTTGTATTTTTAGGAATTCATTTCTCTTTCAACAGCAGTTTTATGAGAAATCAAATATTACCAAAATACCGTATAAGGGCTATATAGTCAGGTAAACATGAAATGCACTTTGTATGTATGTATTATCTCTTAAAAATGACTAAATAGCCACCCATGTCATTATATTGGCATAGTATGCCCAGTGACCTGACCGAATAAAACATCTAATTATATTTCTACAATGGAAAGAAAATCATCACCAGAATTAAATCCAAGTTGATCGCAAGTTGAGCATTTTCACTATGGGCACAGGTCAGATAAAGAAATGTAAACGCCATCATTTAAAAAAAGGATTTGGGAGTCAAGGCTTGCTTGCAGAAGCAGCCTCAATCAGAACATCCCGATCACGTGAACAAATATGCTTGTATTTTAAGGCCGTGCCTTTATTTGTCATCATAAAGGTTTCCTGAAACACCAACAATCTTAATGATAGTTTCATTTCAGTGACTGTGTCTGAAAACCTGTATTTTTCAATGGGAGATGATTGCCAGATTTTTTTGGGTGGAATAAGGATGCCTTGGTTTTTTATTGGTAGTTGAGCGTGAGTCTTTCCATTCTATCGGGAATACTGTCTGCATTGGTATATGGAAATGTCTGAAAAACCGCAAGATCAGGTTTAGGACAGTATTGTCTACAGACAAAGGGTGAAGGATATATTCTAGAGACTGCAAGGAAAGGAATTGAGACTAAGAAACACGAGTATATGATAAATTGATTTACAGGTAAGCAATTGTATGGCAAAATACAACCTTTAACCATAGCTTTACACAATGCTAGAGAATAAATATGATGTATTCCATTCAAAGGAGTTGATCTTTATTAATGTCGCTCTTGTCGGTAACTACGCTTATAGCTTAAGTCTTATGGACCTTAGATACGATTTTAAGGCAGGTTCACAATTTTGAGCAACCACTTTGAAAGGTTAGTTTGGACAGACGTATTTTGACAATTGGTTTTCAGCTGATTTTGCAGTTTGATGAAAACTGACCAAAAGAAAAGGAAAAAGAAGCAGAGGAACTTTTCATTCGGACTCCTAGGTTGTTAGATCGTAAATCAAATTAATTTGTTGTCTTATCGTCACAGTGATGTTAGACATGATTTATGTGGTTTCAGCTATATGGCTTTGTTAACCTGCAAATGTTATACTATTTTGAATGGATTCAATTGTTTTAATTTGTGTTTAGAGAACTACTTTCAGGATTTCTCCATTTGTAAATAAGAAATATATAAATAGATATAGACGTATTTTTTATTTAAATAACATAGGCTATATGAATCACTTTCAGTTTCAGCACTCATTTTTACATGATTCCTTCGTGAAGTTATTGGATAATTCTGAATCGCAAATGTTTTTTTTTTATAGGCCTTTGAGAATCAAATATGAATTAAGAACAGGTCTAAACAATAGGCTATTGTTCGATTACTGCTCAGGTTGACTTGTCCTTTTATGTTAGTGACTGTAATATATGTTCAAGTCATTATGAATGCTTTTTAATTCACTATTGTCTGACTATAGTGCGCTTTGATAACGAAATATGACTGGCTGACAAATCCTGAATTTAAACCAATTGTATTCCAAGTAAATATTTGCAAAGTATTCTTAGTTTAGAATGTGCGTCTAGTGGCAACACATTTTAATGGAAATATGCCTGGAAGCTATAAAGAGCTGCCAAACTAGCTATAAGAATCAAATGACAATAACAAAAACAACACATCCAATAATTCGGAGGATTTACTCTCAAATTCGTCTTAAATGTAGCCAAATTAACAATCTTATAAAAGCTATAGGCCTTTTGCTTTATACACATGTTTAAGTATGAACAATTAGTTAATTATATCATATCTTGCTTCCCAGCCCAGGGATGCACAAAAGGGATATTATTGGTTATTTTTGACTACTAAAGTAAACGTTCAAAATAAACCATCTTTAAAGTAAACTTTATATCCAAAGCGCACAATGGACACAAAGAAAACGATGAAATACAAGCAGACATTGTATATACCAAACTTACCGTAGCAATGCGTAGGCGAGAAACATTGTTGTCTGAAAAGACAAGTCATGTCTGGCCAGAGTAGTAACACCATGTGGTAACAATACACTTTCAAATCCACTCAAAACATATCGACTTCGACTTCAACATCATTTTGGAGTTCTGCACATTTCTAAAACACGCTAGGCTATATGTCAATGATAACATTTGCGATTTGCCGAGAGACACTATTCTCAATCATGTTCTATTGGTTTACAGATAGCTAAGTGAAGCATAGTTAAAACGTACATCAAGTAGCCTACAGACTAGTTTCTTATTTCTGATGATTATCTCCTCAAATGTGGCCATGTGTCCCATCGTCAGGCAGTGTTTCAGCTTTTAAAAAACGGGTGAAAAGTACTGTGGTTAGGATTTCATTGTGACTTTCTTGAACGCCTTCCGCTCGTTGTTCATTAATCTATGAGTTATTGCTGAACAAGCCAAAGGTCAGCCAAAAGGCTTATGACTGCTAAATATTTTGCCCAGCTCTTTCTTTGTTTAGAATCTTCAGTGTAAGATTTTCTTCTCCGTCACTGAACTACATTTTCGGTTTTAAAATGCCTTAAAATAAATAATATTGTGTTGGAATGTGTGGTTGCTGAATTGTCCTATTTCTTCTCGCGTATGCTCTTATGATGATTAGAATAGATACTTGTTCATAGAAGTTCACTATGATGCTATATCAAATTCTCACTGTAAAAAAAAAAAACAGTAGGCCTACGATGGCATTTCAACAGAACATCTAAGCAATAGAAATGGTGCATTTTGTTATATGAAATGATTACCCTACAGTAATCCAATGTCCTTCCACTAAAATGAGGAAATGGTGGTGCTCAAACAGTTTTGTGAAACTCCATGTATTGTTTTCGCTTTCAGGTCGAGGTGGATGTAATGATGAGCACGTGAAGAAAAATACGACACATATCTGCATAAAATACGGTGAGCAGCATTTATTTAATGAACTTCCGTTACATATTCACATCACATATAGAAAACAAGTCTGTATGTGTCATGCATAGGCCTATATTTGGCATTTATTTACTCTAAAAAAACAGTGTTCAAAAGGTAAAATGTAAAGATAAACAGATGATCTAGATGATAAATCCCACTGTTTCATTCAATTCTTCGGATTAGCATGTTCAGTTTCCCTTGTAGGCCAATATAGCCAAGTCTACCAGAGGCTCGTTTAAAACATGCACTTTACCCTTTAAACATTGAAGAATGTTCATCATCTTGACATGCAAGAATGCAGAGTAAGGCCAGATGCAAGTTGCAACAGAACATCATTTCTTTGTTTAAACAGAGCATAGGGAACATATCCATACACTAGTTGGTTATGAAATATACATACCCCACTGGGCACAGATGTCATTTCAACGTTTAGTTTGGATTTACATTTGGTTGAGTTGTCAACTAACGTAAATTCAATGTGAAATCAACAAAAAATGTCACAATATCATGGGATTTAGGTTAAACGTAGGGTTTTTGGAAAAATACGAAATTCCCTTATGCTTTTTGCAATTCCAGTAAGTTTTCCAAGTTGAGTCAACGTCATCACATATCAATTTGCTGGTGAAATGGCGTGGAAACAACGTTGATTCAACCAGTTTTTGCCCAGTGGGACATTCAGAAGTAGCAGTTAAAATCAAAACATAATTCACCAGTCATCCCATCACCTCAATACGAATTTCAAACAGGAATATGTCCACTTTTGCGTCAGTGACGATGGTCCTCTTTATAAACAAAACGATTCCATTTCTGCGGTTTCAAACGTGCGTTTGCGAGAGCGTAGTAGCGGCAATGCAGAATGATTGTTGAGGCTCGATTTATATAAACGGCCTCTCTATTATTGCTGCAGAACTTGCAGAGTATGGCATTTTTTTAGCTTGCCTTCCTCCTACGCTTAGTTTTACACTTCTGAGGGTAGCAAGTCTTGAGGAGTGATTTTCTTTTCATTCCTCTCTAAGGCGTTTACGACCATAACATTTGCAGTCATAAATTTTGCTGCGGTCCACAATGACAGGTGCATTGATATGCACGCGCGGACATTCAGGGAAGACTGATTCAACTACTGTAGGCTATTAGTTTGTCTCCATGCATGCCTTGGTCATTTAGTGTGTTACTTATGTCAAGAATTGAATGTGAAATCGTTTCCAAAAGCAGTGAGATATGTTGGGTGAAAAAAATATCGTTTTTATATGTAGTCTAGGCTCGGGTAGATTGGTAGCTACAGTCTAAATATAGGCTTACTGATTACAGGCTACATGAGGGTGCCAGAATTCAAGAGCAAAGTTTTGACACCGATGCATTTGTTTTATATGCACATAATTAGCATATAGGGATCCCACCCATTACGACCACCCCAATATTTTTGGTGAGAAACAGGGAGAGGGGATGGCACTTCTTTTAGCATCATAACCCCCCTTAGCACACATGCATTGTGATAATATTTTCTAAAATAATTTCATGGTTTAATAATTGCTTTTTGAATAAGGTTATGGAAGTAGCATTCAAAATATTTAAAAAAAAACAGGAGCGCGAGATGGACTTAATAAGTTAACAACAAATAAACAAAACATATGAACGAGATTTCGTTTATAAATCAGATTTCCAAATCAAACGAGAGAAGTCGTATTACATGTTGACGTGTTAAATAGGAAAGTAAGAGCTGATGGTGGTTTGTGATTAGTTAGGCTACTGAAAGGAATAGTGTGTGGGTAACCAAATGCTGATTCAGATTATTTTCTTAAGTCATTCAAGAAGATCTTTTGATCTTTTGGCAAAAGTTAAACGTTAACTCTTTTGTGCCAAACATGCCAAATGGTTCAAAGGGGAGAGGTTAAGAAGAGGCCTATTGATGATTTGATAGTTAAAGAAAGCATCGTTTGGAAAGTGAAGTTATAACTATTACAAAACAGCATTTTTATTTTTTTATTTTCATAATAGATCACGTGATCAAATATGATTGTATTAGTTTGTAATATGGCCTGGACTTATACTGAAACCAACACCAGACATCAGGAATCTTTAAAAAATGACTAAATGTTCGGTTTATTGATGGAAGGTTATTTTTCAATCCAGAGTACAGTGTATGCTCAATCATGGTTTAGCACACGTTCAATTCATATTGCCTGCATTATGAGCCTAACAACTCTTCTCTTCCTAGGCCAAGGAATACAGAGGCGGTGGGAAACTCCAATCACGTGATACAAGAACACCCATGCCATTGGATAGGGCCTTGGTTTGAATCTTCACAATGCAGAAAGCTACATACTACGATAATTCTGGACTTTTTGGAAGCTACTCTTACCCCAAATCCGACTCATATATGTATGGCCCATCTCACCAGCCCTACCCCACTTCTAACCTTGAGAGTGATTATCAGGGTCCAGTTTGTCCAATACAAACCACAACTGTACGGCCACCAACTCATAAAGACAATGACATGAATGGCAACTGCATGCGACCAAGTAGCAGCCAAGGAAACACCCAACAGTCGAGTATTGGTGAACAGCCGCAGGCACCTCCATTGTCGGCATCTTCCCCTAACTCCAGCAACACTTCATCTCAGAAGAAGAAATCTCCCCCAAACAATGCTTCAAATACTGCCACCCCAGTCATTAACAAGCAAATTTTCCCATGGATGAAGGAGACGCGATCGAACGCCAAACAGAAAAGCAACAGCAGCAACAATTGTACAACTGCAGAAGGTACAGTGTGTGTGTGTGTGCGTGCGTGCGTGTGTGTATGCGCGTGTGTGCGCGCGCGCGTGTGCGTTTCACCATGATTCGTCTGGACATGGTGGTGCGTAATGCGTGCGTAAAAGGGCGATTATTCTACTGTGCGCATGGGTCATTTTAGGCAACTGCGTAGGCCTATGTGAAATCATTCATAATACATAGAGACTTATGGTGTTTACTATGTATTTTCAGGTGAGTCCTGCGATGAAAAAAGTCCACCTGGTCCAGCCTCCAAACGGGTCCGGACTGCCTACACCAGTGCACAACTTGTAGAACTTGAGAAGGAGTTCCATTTCAACCGGTACCTGTGTCGTCCCCGAAGAGTGGAGATGGCTAATTTATTGAATCTCACTGAGCGCCAAATAAAGATCTGGTTTCAAAACAGAAGGATGAAATACAAAAAGGATCAGAAGGCTAAGGGGATAATGCACTCTCCCATCGGACACTCCCCGGACAGAAGCCCACCATTAAGTGGCCCAAATCACATTGGATATTCTGTAAATGTAAACAGCCTCAGCTATGATGCGCCCTCGCCCCCGTCATTCGCCAAACCCCAGCAAAACATGTACGGCTTGGCTGCGTACACGGCACCATTAGGTGGTTGCATACCGCAACAAAAAAGGTATCCGGGGTCCGAATACGAACACCACAGCATGCAAGGCAATGGCGGCTTTGCCAACGCTAATTTGCAAGGCAGTCCGGTGTACGTTGGGGGAAATTTCGTTGATTCCATGCCAGCCTCGGGCCCCATGTTCAACCTCGGCCATCTCCCTCATCCCTCATCCGCCAGCGTGGACTACAGCTGTGCCGCTCAGATTCCAGGCAACCACCACCATGGACCCTGTGACCCCCATCCCACATACACAGACCTCACCTCTCACCATGCGTCTCAGGGAAGGATTCAGGAAGCGCCTAAACTAACACATTTGTAATTTGTGAGGATTCCATCTGTGTGCCCAAATTATGTTACGCTCTTTTATTACCTCACTAGTCTAAAGTAATTTATATGATTACACTACAAGTGAGTCATGTGTATTACCCAGTATTATTATTGATATTACTATTAATGCTATTGTGTAATTATTTTCTAAGAATAGCTGTGGTACATTTTTCTTGACTGTTGAGGATGCGTAGGGGAGACCGTTTGTTTGTCAGTTGTTCGTTTTCTGAAGTGCAATGCGCAGTATGGGGACTGAAAATGTCATAACATTACTTGAAGGTAAGTCCTGTAGATCTGACAGTAGTCACCCATCTTTATAGGGATGGATTTTATAGAAAAAAACTCTAAGGTGTCTGTTTGTTAATTTCAAATTTTCTAAATTTGAAGCGTCTTATTTATTTTTCCAAGATTGTATTGCATTTATCTCCTTTCCTATATGTATTATTTAACGATTTTTTTGTATCACACATTATTTATCATTTACATATATGCCTATTTATATGGACATCTAGAATTTATGCAACATAGTTCGACAGACTTTGACATCATAGCCCTTCAATAGGTACACAGGTTTTTGGTGAATGCTAGTTTTAAGACATGGTTTCAATGGCTGGTGGTTTTATGTTGTTGTAGTAGAAACCCCCTAAGTGTAAATCTTGGAGTATTGGGGCATTTTTCATGATTTATCTTGTGTCAATGCCTCTATGAAAAACAAAGTTATATGTAGCCTTTTGAAATACCGAATATTATAAAAATGTAACACACCAGCATGTCATTTTGTCGTCATTGCCAATTTTCATATCACGTCATTGTTATTTCATCAGTTGGACTGTCCATGCATACATTTATGAAACGCTAATGATATGAAAATGTTCTATTTTATTGTGTTTAACATTTTGTAAATAAAGTACTTAAATTTACACAATGGATGAAAAGCACCGTTATTGATACACATAACAGACGTAGAAACGTGAAATTGCCACCATTTTGAAGTATAATGGCATATTAAATAGAAGGCTTATAGCCTTAACAAAGAAATGGCATGTCTCGTCGCTCAAATCAGACACACACGGAAAACTGTCCGTTTTTCACATATGAGGGGAGAGTGAAATTGAATCGAAAGAGTAACCAGATACCGTGTATGTCTGCTTGATGCTGAAGAAATGCACATTTTCCAAGACACAGACACTCCTATTAGGCCTGAAGTCAAATTGCGCAGGAAGACTATATTCTTCACAATTTAAGCTCCATTTTTGACAGGGAAGGCTAATTAATTTGCTTTTTCCAATTATTTTTTGTTTCCAAAACGTATATTTCATCTCAAAGTTGCTGATTTATTACCACAGTCTATCGTGAAGCAGACCACACGTTCCACATTTTTTATGAGGATTTTCCTTTATCAACATGTCATTCTTTTAAACTGTAGGCTAAACAAGTCCACATACTGTGTAGGCGTATAACAACAGAAAACACTTGGAGTGTTCTTTAACGTTTGAGAAGCACAAAAAATATATTTGCGTAACAAAATATTCGTAAATCGGAAACATACATAGGCCACAGTATAGGCCTAATATTCTACAATAGTCTGTTCAACGTTAGTGAGTGACAAAGGATGGATGCTGCAGCGGTAGGCTATGTTGAGCTAGGCATCTATAGCAGAGTGCCCCGCATCCTTTCTTCCTACTGGAGAGAACATTTCAATGCTCATTAATCAAAAACTCGTCGCTTTCAGACTCCTCACTGAGTCCACCTCCTTGTGAACAAAGCATTTGCATTCCAAATTCTAGAAACACATTTCAAACTGAGAGGCCAAACTTTGGTAGATGTACAAAGAGCACATAGCCCTGGCTTAATAAATATCACGGAATGAGAGGGACGAGGGCGCGCTTAGACAACGAATCTGAGCCACCGAAGGTATCATTAGAGGCGTCAAGAGAAAGTAAGTGGGTCTGGAAATGTGTTCAATGCAATTCAATTCCTCAGATAAGAAAAGCATTATAGACTGATTCAACGTCTGGATGAAATTAAACAAAAGTAATTCGCGAAAGCTGTTTATAGCACATGATTAATAATTTGCATTTTTCTAATATGTTAAAATAGAATCTCAGCCTTTTAATTACTTTGATTGTATGCCCTACATCAGAGGCACTGAAGTACCATCTTGTTCGACACAGTAGATGGCGGCCATTTTAACCCTCGGTGAGCTTGTCCTTTCATCTTTCCTCATACATTTTCTCCATCCAGATAACGATGACGTTGATACCTTGATATAATGGACTTTGCGCACAGCACCCAACCAACGCTGGAGCTATTATAATGGGGGTAAAGCCAAAAATAAATCTCTCTCCAAAGAAGGAAGCCAATTCAAATAAGGATTCAAAGAGTGAATTAAGATTAAATGTACGTTTGATCCTTCCATAAAGGGTACGTGGCACCTATGATTCCTTCAGTGATATTTTCGTTTTATATATGACATGGACACACCATAAAGGTGAAACAGATTGCCCACGTGCGCCATAACGTTAATAGGTTTATGATGGGTAATGGCCCTGGGATGGTTTGTCCATATATTTTATTTAGTCAACAATATGCTTGTCATTCAAGCATACTCTTCAGTTCATAATTGCAAGATTATTATGAAGCTTATAGCTACTACAAAGGAAATTAAGAGGGACATACATTTCTTGTTTACAGTGGAGTGTGCAGTAAGAGTGTGCAGGTGGAGCCTATCATTGGTCACGCTACAGCATCAACCAAGAGCAGCTTTCTCTGTAGTTCCCGCCAGTCCCCCTCTCACATGGTTGTAAACTAAGGTCTGTCTCCATATGGTTCAAATAAGTTCCAATTAGTTATTGTACAGAAGTCCCACTATGTTATTTTAGACTATTCTCATATATCTCGAAATTGTATTTGGTAGGCCTATCCGATATTGGTGACAGAAACTGTACTATTCAGGAGGCATTTAGAGTACTTGGCTGTCAGCATAGTGTGTATCTGGGCGGCACATTATCACTTGAACATACATAGCTAAGTATCCTTCTATCAAAATGTTTTTTGTTGTTGTGCATGGCTAGTCATATATCCGTGGACCCCCATCATTTCAGTCACTTTGTCGGCATTTGCGGTGCAGGCCTGTGCATGCTTTGTGGTCGCTAGGCCTACTTCAGAAAAACTGTGTGTGGGAATTCGGCATGTATTTAAACAATAAAACATGTATTGTTAACATGATAATGTGTCAAACAGTTTGTTTTGACACAGAAACACTGCCAACGTTAACTTGTTTAGTATAACTTTTACGAGTAAAGAAATATATAATAGATATACATTTTACTGCTTCCCTGTTAAAGTATCATATGGGCATATAAATAAATATGATATTGTCATTATTGATTATCGTTACTAGTAGTACAGGCCCTAGTAGGAGTAGTTTTTTGTTATTGTTATCGTAGTAGGCCTAATCGTAGTAGTGGTGGTAGAGGCATGCCAGCGCGTCTTTTACATTTTCACACATAAAACGGGTAATAATGATTACAATTACAAAACATTGGATGTCTAAAACCAACCCATTCCTGTTTACTTCACAATAACTTTAAACATGAGCTTATATACACATTATAACACAAACGATGATGATTGTTATGACGTACACAGTATATCCGTCATTTATATGGAAAGTACTTGGCAGTTATAGTCCATGCACATCCTTGCCGGTCCGTAGGGAACGAAGTTAAGTGCAGCTCACTTGGGTGCTCCACTTTGTGGCCCTGATTGGATAAAAGGGGCCCAGACCACGCCTGCTCAGTAGTGGGTCATATTTACATGTTGGGCCAGGAAGTACAGTAGGCTAACTAATGAGGACAAGGGGCGCTGGAAATCATTAACCTCTGGTGGATTTACAACGCCGACTTACAAGGGCCAACATGAGCTCGTATTTAGACTTATACTCGGAAGGCGACATGATGCCATTGCCTGTGAAATTCTGTCACGACGAACACAAACCAGGGATACTTCAGTACCACGGGGAGATAGTTGGGAGACTTTCGTCAGGTATGCTGGACCACCAGAGCAGCAGTCGGTCGATATCAGGAGGAGTGCATCATCAAGGTGTGTTTAAGGTGCCACGCGATAGCGACGCATCTGTATCTGATGGCAATTACGTGGATCAGGGACTTGCTTATAATTTGGCGTATGGATGCTACAACGACGTGGAACAGAACAGGGTGCATACCCAGTGCGTGAACTCGGCATATTCAGGAAACGGTCCTTTCCCCAGCCATCCCACAGAGACCTACTACCACGATATTAGAGAAACAAACCAGCAGTGGCAGAGCATAAAGTTATCGCGAGGATTCGTCAATGCCAGTCATCAGACTGCATCACCATCCCATGAGAATTGTCCAAGAACTGGTCCTAGGCAAGAGGAGCCGCAAGTTTTGGCAAATACATTTGACTGGATGAAAATCAAAAGAAGCAACCCCAAAATCAGTAAGTAAATGCTACTCTATAATTGAAAAATAAAACATATAATTGATTAACTTTAACTGACTATAAAGACTCAACCTGACATTGTTATTTGACTATTTTACAGGTAAAGCTATTGAATATGGATTATCGAACGCCGGATCAATTCCAAGAACAAATTTCACAACCAAGCAGTTAACAGAATTAGAAAAAGAATTTCATTTCAACAAGTATCTCACCAGGTCAAGAAGGGTTGAGATAGCTCATAGTTTGCACCTGAATGAAACCCAGGTGAAAATATGGTTTCAAAACAGAAGAATGAAACAAAAGAAGAGAGAGAAAGAAGGCCTTACTGGGATGTGCGTGCCTCCCATATCGAAGACCTTGGACTCGTCCCCATCATCAGAACTCAACTCTCCAGTTTCATCCCCTCCCTGCTCCCCCATCACGCTCTCCCACAGCGGATAACTGGAGGGGTTGAGCACATCATTGTGGTTTACTCAGATTTCTGTTGTCACCTTAGGCTTTTCTTATCTGTTTTAAGTAAGATACACCCACTAATTGCACTAATGTCTTTTATGATATTAAGAATTAACACGGTGCCTTTTGTTAAGTTATCTGACTGAGGGAAAGTTCCAACATGTTGTGAATGAAATTGTTTGTGAAGTTTCAATCAAGGGCCACTGTTTGTGTCTTGAACTATAATTGCCTTACTTATTGATGACTGATCGAAGCGTTACACTGAATTCACCAAATATTAAACCAAATGCCTTATTATGGAAAGAGTATGTTTATAAAATCAAGTGTGAATCAGACATTTGCAGGGGGAAGCCCCGAAGTGTTAGAAGTGATGCAATGCAAGTGTTAATAAAATGTCAATTAAGTTTACATCATTCTCAACCTACTCTCCGACTTCTATCATGAGCTATACAGTCTATTTAACTACCCATGTACTGTATGTCTATGTCACCCTGAACGAACCAAATATGTTTTAGCTAAAAGCCATGGTGTAAAGTTGTGCTCAGGATATTTCTTCAGTCTGCTGAAGAATGCACTAACGCTCAGGTTTAAATATACGATTGTTGAGCATAATAATAGCATCATTGAAGAGTCACTGCAGTTATACCATTTGAAGTGACAGCAATTAATAAAATACATATAACTCATATCGACATTCATGTTGTATTTAGTCTCAGATTGAAAACGCACCTTTCATGAATGTCAATTTTGCAAATGGTTTGTCCATTTTCAACTACAAACAAAGTTCCGTGTGTGTCAAAATTCGTTACAAACCTGTACTGTGTTGCTCACGCAGCGTTTGTGTGGCAAACGCATTACAACTAAAGGCTAATGTTAGGACTACACCCCCTACCCATCTTTTATTTTACAATGAAAGCTTCTGACCCTTGTCAGAACAACATAAAGTATTTTAAAGTCTTTGATTACTGGAGTTGTGGTAAGGATTAAGCTACCTAGAATTAACATGCAAACACTGAGCGAAAAGTAGTCGGCAACCCAGGGTTTTCTTCATAGCCACATTTAGCCTCTGATATCCAGTACTCACATTTGAGGAACGGAAGGACCGTGGCCCTCCAGGAGGAAGCTTGTGTAGATCGAACAGTGGGGAACTCGCTAGGGGTACTGGGTCACCACAAGTTCAACCCAACCCAATGAAAACACACGCAAGCACGTGTGCATTGTGTGAGAGTTGAATAAGTTCTTCTCCGCTCATCGAGGAGCAAGTGACTATGGATATGACGTCAGATAAGTATTTATTTCTTCTGCAAACTGACCAAATTGAGAATGAAAACATACACGAAAACAAATAGAACATAAAAAGAAGATAACAGTGTGTCAAAGGTCTGCCTTACTCTGGTAAATTCATCAAGTTGAAATCTGACCAACGAAGCTGTAGCCCATTTCCCGTCGAGCAAGCCAAGTCTATGAATGGCCTTGTTCATGTTCACAAATTATTAATGAATCTGTACCATAGGCCTACCAAGGGATGGACATGTAATGCACCATATAACCACCCAGCAACTTGTCAAGAATTTGATTTAATAGGAGTTATATTCACTCTTCTAGAGTTGGGATGCTGGGACACATCGGCCTAGGTGAGGTAATAGATTGTTTGCTACTCAACAATGGGCTGTAGCATGATCAAACTTTTTGCGAGGATGCACTGACTGCATTTTCCTTTTGTGGTAAAAGAAACACAGCATGCAATGTCAAAATGCCTGGTGTGATTTGAGTTGGGGTGCATATTCATGTATCTTAAGATCACATAGCCACCAGTTTCACTCTGTAGCATGATGTAGTTGTCAGAAATGCAAATAATGAAGACCAATAGTTACAGGCCAAAGCCTAGCCTATAGTTCGATCTTTTAACTATACTGCAAACATCCTCCTCTATTATGTCAGCTTTGGACAAGGTTTGCAATGAGCACTTATTTACATTTTTACACATCCCTGTCAAATAATAGAGTCGTCAATCTATGCATTTCCACTGATCTTTTACTGTTAATAAAACAGGTATTCATGAGATTTCTAATATATGAATCTCTTATTTGATAGTTCTGATATGATAAGCTATTGCTATATGTAACCCAACCAGGGCAAATCTAAAGTGCATAACCAAAAAGGCACTTCCATTCCACAGTTACCTGGAGAATAACTTAGTGATAATGCAGGAATGGGGGGTCATATACTGTATAAGCCTTAATATATAACGCTTGCCTTGTCTATAATGCTTCCTATTACAAGGGCCTTTCCCTTTGCTGATGCCAATATGGATCTCCTTGATGGCGTTTTCGGTGTGAAATTATGACTGAATAAATTGCATCTTCATTTATCTTCCAAACCTTCTGTGCTGACTGCGATACCTGGCTCTCAGCTCTTCTTCCCATAATTATATTAGTCCTCTACCACACCAAGAAATGGATTACTCTGGAAAATGAACCTGGCTTTGCTATAAATTACACCTATGGATTCTGAGAAATGTGTTATTTTGTTTAAAATAGTCCCTAATGTAATTAGAGTTGTAATTCATGGAGAGCTACAAGTGTGCCTATTACAGTAACAGGGTCTGGAATTTAATCTGTCTGCGGGATAAAGAATGACCCTGTGTGCTTTTCATTTGTAATCTTAGACACATTATTTCAGTAAAATAGTCTGTGACCATTAGATATGAGAAATTGATTAGTGTACGGACAGCTTTATTCAAGAGTTGGCTCTTTTTAAAAAAAAGTTAGCAGTCCATCCACGAAAGCAAGTTAAATAATGGGTAATCAAATAACTTATCATACACTGGCTGGTGACACTTTAAGTATCAGTATTAGCTGAGCCTTCTGGTTAGAGAACCTACCTGTTCTGGCTAGGCCAGTAGATCTCTACCGTCCTGATTTATGTATCTAGGTGGTCATGCTGGTCAAACCTCTTCCTCAGAAATAATTCGCCTACCAGAATTTTAAAAGGCTTAAGGCTGCATTTCATCTGTTTGATGAGTCATTTCAACAATCCAGTGCCAAAGCAAAACAGTATCAGCAGAATTATAGTTAGAGTGAAGATGCTTTTCTAAATTTGAGAGGTTTCGCAAACATGATGCTACTTTCAGTGGCTCGTGAACTTTGAGGTAATGGTTTGAGATGCTGCTGAAGACCATGGATGAATTCACAATTGTTTTCGCCCTGTCTCTTGTTGGTGTGGTTACGGATGTGGCGGGAGCCTGTAATCCTCTAAGTCGGAGGTTTCTAATGTGTGGTGGTGTGAAGGCCGCACCCATTATCATCAAAGTCCAAAACACTGAAAACGGTTGTGATAAACCCCCATCCGTCGGAAGAGATCCCAAGAGTGGATCTGATTGCCTTCAGTAAGAACATGTACCTAAGTGCATGTACTCAGCCCCCTCAAGGACAGGGGATTTGGAATGTGTCATAATGGTTTGGTTCAAAGTGTAGTAGTATCACGGCAGTACACAGACCTTTCAGGGGGCAGGTGCTCAAAATGAAGAAAGCTAGTTACAGTGCCTCATAAATACATAGCCCCACACGGCTAAGTCATGTTTTTAACGAAATTCACGCAAGCAGAGATGAGCAGGGTACATATTTT
Organism: Oncorhynchus gorbuscha; assembly: GCF_021184085.1. Lineage (NCBI taxonomy): Eukaryota > Metazoa > Chordata > Actinopteri > Salmoniformes > Salmonidae > Oncorhynchus > Oncorhynchus gorbuscha. Next base: position 60,972,006 of record NC_060181.1, read on the forward strand.
TTTTTTACTATTATAACTGGGTTATAGCTCCCGTACCAATGTTGTGAATGATACATATATTCATGTCAAAGATACCGGTCAATGCCGTTGCACTCAAAAGTTACTTCAACCAGTGAATGCTAGCGATAGCTATATTGATGCTAGCTATTCTACCAGTCTGTCTCAATGAGTGTTAGCAGGCTAATAGCACACCATGCACACAAAAACCTATATTTTAAGGGGTATGCAGTAGGTTTATGATGATATCAACGAAGTATGTTGTATCAGACATTTCAAACAACATTCCCAGCTAATGAGAACACAGTCATGGTATTTAATTGAAGAAAATGAACAAGATTTAACAAGGCAAACTTGGCTCAATTTTAATGGGCACCAAGAGAACATTTTCAGGGATTTTTACTTCCGTACCCCAGTATGACCCATGTGACCGCAGTTTACATCACTCCGTGCGGGACTATGATTGACATAGAGAAAAGAGGGTGGACTGTCAGCTTATCATTGATGTTGATGATTGATGTAAATCTACTAGTTAGCTAGCTAGATTACATTTTTTACTGATTGTGATTTATCAATGCTCATAAATTCTTAAATAATAACTTAACATAATATTCACAGTCTCCTAGCTCATGATATATGGCTGGCTGGCTAGTGGCTTGTTTGGATATTTTAGCATAGGGTGGTTAGCTAGAGTCTAAACTACCCGTGTTGGTTCTGCCCTGACACATTGAAGAAGGGCTGGAGTTGAGTCAGAGGGGTCGTTGATGCAGCAGATCCTCTCTATGTCTTTCTGCCGCTCTCTGCTGCACATATTGATGATGATGTGAATCAAGTGTTATCAAGTGTTAGTCAAATGTCATGCTGCTGTGGCAGTGCTGTTGATATTTCAACTACACTGAACAAAAGTAGAAACACAACATGTAAAGTGTTGGTCCCATGCTACATGAGCTGAAATAATAGATCCCAGAAATGTTCTATATGCACAAAAAGTTTATTTCTCTCAAATGTTGTGCACAAATTTGTGATTTGTGAGTATTTCTCCTATGCCAAGATAATCCATCCAGCTGACAGGTGTAGCATATCAAGAAGCTGATTAAATAGCATGATCATTACACAGGTGCACCTTGTGCTGGGGACAATAAGAGGCCACTCTAAAATGTGCTGTTTTGTCACACAACACAATGCCACAGATGTCTCAAGTTTTGAGGGAGCACAAAATTTAATGTCCACCAGAGCTGTTGCCAGATAATTAAATGTTAATTTCTCCACCATAAGCCTCCTCCAATGTCGTTTTAGAGAATTTGGTAGAACATACCAAGGCCAAGGGCCTCCCGAGTGGTGCAGTGGTCTAAGGCACTGCATCACAGTGCTAGAGGCATCACTACAGAAACGGGTTCAATCCCAGGCTGTGTCACAGCCGGCCGCGAACGGGAGTCCCATGAGGCGGCGTATAATTAGCCCAGCATCGTCCGGGTTAGGGGAGGGTTTGGCCGGCCAGGATGTCCTTGTCCCATTGCGCTCTAGCGACTCCTTGTGGTGGGCTTGGTGTATGCACGCTGACTACGGTCAGCTGAACGGTGTTTCCTCCAACACATTGGTGCGGCTGGCTCCCGGGTTAAGGGAGCAGTGTGTAAAGAAGCAATGTGGCCTGGCGGGGTCATGTTTCGAGGATGCATGGCTCTCGACCTTCGCCTCTCCCAAGTCTGTACGGTAGTTGCAGCGATGGGACAAGACTAACTACCACGAAAAAGGGGTAAAAAAGTTCTATATGTATATCAATATTCCCAGTCATGTGAAATCCGTAGATTAGGGCCTACTGAATTTATTTAAATTCACTGATTTCCTTATGAACTGCAAATCAGTAAAATTGTATAGGTAGCTAACGACACACACTCGAAACTGTCATCTGGTGACCGCATCTCAAACCATGCCTGTTTGGATACTGGGTAGGTGCAATCTCCATACCGGACAGACCAATAGGTACAACCAACCCTAACCCTAACTTGACGACGTCACGACGGCTTGCGGGCAGTGGATTCAGAACAACATCTATACTATCAACCAAAAGGGCATTTGGCGAGTGTGAGGGCAAAGGGGCATGTGCTAGGCACAGGTAGACTCCCATCTGTCCACATGCCTGAGTAGTATGTGTGTCAAACATTGGAGTAATGTGTCACAGAAGCATGTATGGGATCTAAGTCAATTTGAAGGCATTTTTGGGTAAATCATGTATTCTTATGGTAGGCTTGACAAACAATGGTACAATGCCCCCCCAACCTATGCTGCGCTCCAATCCAAAAGCACGGGAGAAGCAGGGTTAAATAATTCATATACATTTGATTTCATTTGTAGTGTGTCTGTGTCTGGCGGCGGGTGGAGGTGAGCCCACCTTTGGCTACGGGGAGAGTAAAGCAGCACACATATCTAGTAATTGGAGATATAAAATTGACAATGCATTTATCTTTGAATAATGTGAATGTCCTGAGAATATGGTGGCAGTGGTCCTGGTGTGTCCTGGCTGTCAGGCAGCGAGGCTCTCTGGCCCTGGTGCAGTATAACGTGGGCTCCAATGTCTCCCCTAGAGCATCTCGCTGCTCTGCTGCTCAGCTCTGCTACTCAGCTCTGCCTCAGGCCCACATTCCTCCTTCCACGAGCTCCCTCCACCACACTCCACCGGCTCCTCACTTAATTTACACTGTTGGAGAGGGTCTTAATGCAGAAAAGCCTGCTGCCAACTAGGATCTTATCTGTTTTCTCTTTTAGGACATAGTAGTCTGGAGTATATTGATTAGACAGGTTGAAGATTTTGAGATAGATTCCCTCCAAACATTCTTGATTCTTTTGATGTAGAAGCAAACTTCAGCCATTCTCCTGTTGGTACATTTATGTCTGTAATTATGATGTTCATCTTATACTACATGGTTGGATCCTAAATGAAAATGTACAGAAAAAATGGCTTTTTGGGAGAGTTCAGTGTTTGAGGAGATGCTAGCCCTTTAAAATTAGACATATCATGGACAGTCTTTACAGAATATCATGGGTTGGTGCCTCCACCAATATGTTGCTGTGGGCTAGAGGGAGTAAGGCGTATGGTTGAGAATGGATGGCTCCTGGCAGCCTGACAGTGTTGTTCAGTGAGGCAAAGTGTCAGTAAATTGTTTGTCTTCCGCAGTGCAATCCTATAATTCTTCTGGGAACCAATGACATTCTGTTTGCCAAAGAGAATAGTGATAGATGGGGCTAAATCAAACCGGAGGATTTTGGGATGCGTCCTGCCCACCAGACATAATCTGAATACATTTGTTCTACCCTGAAACACTGCTGCCGATTGTTTTTGTTTTAAAGTGTCTGACCTGCAATTTTTTACCGCACCAGATCAGACATACTATGTATCATGGTATTTTATCCAGAAATGCATGTACTTTTTTTTGAAAGGATGAATAGTACACATTTTCAGTCCATGTATTTTGTCTGTGTTAACGGCTGAAACTACATCCATTGCACTAATATTTCATACGTAGTCGAATAGAACAGCCATCCCATAAACATCTAACTCAAACTCCCACTTCAGTGAATAAGTGACCCCATTTTAGATTCCTGCAGCAATTGACCAGGCTGCTATGGATGCTGAATATGTTGGACGCAGTGAAACATGTGGTCTGTGTCCATGTGATTGGCTGGTGTGTTTCCTGCTCTGAAGCGTAAATGTAAATGTGCAATCTGCCAGTCCAAGTGTCCTGTTGGCCCAACAACCAGTGCATGTCCCCATCTGTTCTCTCCCCTAAGCGGTGTGGCAACAAGGCTCCACCTCTCCACCGCCAGACTCTCCCATTTGCTGGAGCGGCAAGAGGGCTTCTCCCGGGTTCCTAGGGTTACAGACAAGGTAACTGATACCACAGTGTTCACTGTTCCTGATCTGGAGTGGTTGGTCCTTATTTGCAGAGCCAGCTGGGCTAAAGGCTTAAGCTGATTAATATTTAAATGTGGTGTCCTCTGCTCACAGGGCTGAATGTTGATGTTGTTCCACAGGCAGGGGATGGCTTTAGAACATGTCGTTGCTGGAGTGTGATTTTTTTCTTTACAAGCCCAGCCTTGTCAACTGGGAGGCGCTGAGGTGTGACTGCTGAGAGGGCCAACATATCCACTGGCCTCAGGGCTATCCAGTCAATTACACATTGCAGTCCACTCTCCATACTAATCCCTAGTCAATATCAGACTCCAGGCAAGAACCATATCATCTTAGACTGTCCATAAATGTGCATTGCACTCCATAATATACATGCGTTGCCAATCCTTTCAAGTTGACCATACTGTTCGTCTTCCGTCATTAAATTGGATTTTGAAACGTTAAATCTGGGAATGTGTTGGTTTACACATGATAATATTGTGTGTAACCGAGTAGTACATTTCTGTCCTCCATAGGTCAATAGTTCATTCAGCAGCATTGAAAAAGGATGAGCTTTTTGTTGTTGTCACATGAGCCTGTATCCAGGAGGTCCTCTCAACGTTTCATGATGAAATATCAAATGGATTGGTCTCTTGCCGTGTTCTGGAACGGTTACCTCTGTGTGTATCACAGACACTGGCTGTTTATAAGGACCATGTGTGGGAAGCTCCGAGAGGAGTCCCTGTTCAAAGCAACCTGCCTCTCCTTTGTAATACACTTTATCGTGTGGATGCAGATGAGCCCTTTGTTGGAGGCTTGCACCTCATCCATTACCCTAGGGCTGCCAGAGAGATAGTCGAGAGGGAATCCAATGAAAAGGACCATGACAGAACCTGCTGTTTAAGTGAACTCTCTGTGAACTAGGCTCAACAGCAGGGTCCATACAGCAGAAAAAGAAGATGCCATTTATCTTCGCTGCTCTTGCCCTGCATTCCATCCAGCCAGCTATTATGAACACATTCAACGTCGCCCCCGTATCAACCTGTCAATCTCGACTTGTCGGAGCACTGTATCTGTCTTGGTAGATTCCATCAAACGGTGACTAAGCGTGGGATTTGATGGCTTTCTCGTTTTGCAGCTAGGACTCCAGCTCACAGCGAGGGGGTTGTATGGAAACAATAGTCACTGTGTGTTGTTAGTATACGTGCATATATCTTCTGTTAAATGTAGGTGAGTGTCGGTCAGGCAGAGGCAGTGTTTCTAATGTAGCATTCAAAATCCAATTAGACTTTGATTTCATTTCCTTCCAGGAAGACTGAGCACATTGTTCCAGCCCTCATATAAAATAGGCCATCGTTCACAGGCTATAAAGGAATGGATTAATTTCTGCTCAAGAGAAAGTAGATTTGCTGCCTCAGAGATCTGGTTAGCTGATTGAGCAGGGCGTTGGTGAGCTGCAGACAGAGAAACCGGAGTGACACATGCTGATGATGGGAGAGGAGAGGACCGTGATGGGAAGGATAGGGAGGCACAATGCCCCCTGAAAACGCACAATGACCAGGGAAGACAACTCCTGTCATTATCACTTATCCTACCAAACCTTCATAAAACTCTGCATGTTGTGCAAGTATTATTTACAGTGTTTTTTTCAAGGACACCGTTTGCTATTGCTGCACTGATGTCATTTGTCCCCCCCCCCCCCCCGGATTGTTGTTGAGAAGGAGAAGAATATGAGAGGTTAAATATGGCAGAAGCAAAAGAAAGCCGTTTGTGCCTGGCCAGTACTACCGAAGCCCTGTGGCAATATTGACACAGACCTTGTGGTGTTATATAAAAAGTCATTGGACACAATTTAATTTCTGTCAGCAGTAAGGCTGAGCGGCTACAATGGATTTATTTTATGCCCTGGCCTCTGCCTCGAACTGAGCATCTCTGTGAGCTACAAATGCTAACACTCTCTGCCCTCTTCTCTCTCTCACTCTCCTCTCCCCTCCACCCCTCCTCACTGCCCCTAAGGTACCCTTCATCCACAGAGAAAATCAAGTTGTGTCTGAACTTGGACCAATAGTCTAGCTTACTGAGGCGAAGGCACGGCAAGAAACGAACATACCTCAATATGAACAGGCAGGCAGCAGAGACTGCACATAGCAACAGTACATTCATCAATCTTCAGCCCAGCCACACTGGAGCACAAATCGATCAGACTTTTATATATATCAAAATACATAACTACTTCTTTACAACCTCTATCCAGCTTTTTCATTTGCCTTGTAGTTTGTGTTGATACATTTATCATATTTTAATTTTTTAATTTTTTAATTTAACCTTTATTTCATCAGGGAGTCATACTACAACCAAGATCCCTTTAATAACAGAGGAGTCCTGAATTACAGAAATGACAGAAAATACACACATCAAAATGTAAATACAAAATGCAAGCAGAAAGAACACACGGTCATAAAAAACAAACCCATTCATCAGAAATAAGGTCCCCAATCAGGTTTCTGAATTACACTAGAGGCACCAGAACATCACATTTAAGAACATTTTGAAGATTGTTCCACAAATAAGGTGCAAGAAAACTAAAAGCTGATTTACCTAACTCAGCAGAGACCAAAGGAATTTAGCCATCCCTGAGACCGTGTGGTATCTCATATGTCTAAAGTTTAGTATTGATCTTAGGTACAGTGTGACTTTTTGTAAAAGGGCTTTATAAAACATAGCAATGTATCAACCTACATGACATCAAAGAGGCCCAACCATCTTACTGGTAGAGAATGCAGTGATGAGTTCTATAATTGTTGCCCGTAATAAAGAACAGTGCTCTATGATAAACTGCATCTAAAGGGCTTTAATGAAGTGACAGCTGCATTCATATACAGTGCCTTGCGAAAGTATTCGGCCCCCTTGAACTTTGCAACCTTTTGCCACATTTCAGGCTTCAAACATAAAGATATAAAACTGTATTTTTTTGTGAAGAATCAACAATAAGTGGGACACAATCATGAAGTGGAAGGACATTTATTGGATATTTCAAACTTTTTTAACAAATCAAAAACTGAAAAATTGGGCGTGCAAAATTATTCAGCCCCCTTAAGTTAATACTTTGTAGCGCCACCTTTTGCTGCGATTTCAGCTGTAAGTCGCTTGGGGTATGTCTCGATCAGTTTTGCACATCGAGAGACTGACATTTTTTCCCATTCCTCCTTGCAAAACAGCTCGAGCTCAGTGAGGTTGGATGGAGAGCATTTGTGAACAGCAGTTTTCAGTTCTTTCCACAGATTCTCAATTGGATTCAGGTCTGGACTTTAACTTGGCCATTCTAATACCTGGATATGTTTATTTTTGAACCATTCCATTGTAGATTTTGCTTTATGTTTTGGATCATTGTCTTGTTGGAAGACAAATCTCCGCCCCAGTCTCAGGTCTTTTGCAGACTCCATCAGGTTTTCTTCCAGAATGGTCCTGTATTTGGCTCCATCCATCTTCCCATCAATTTTAACCATCTTCCCTGTCCCTGCTGAAGAAAAGAAGGCCCAAACCATGATGCTGCCACCACCATGTTTGACAGTGGGGATGGTGTGTTCAGGGTGATGAGCTGTGTTGCTTTTACGCCAAACATAACGTTTTGCATTGTTGCCAAAAAGTTCAATTTTGGTTTCATCTGACCAGAGCACCTTCTTCCACATGTTTGGTGTGTCTCCCAGGTGGCTTGTGGAAAACTTTAAATGACACTTTTTATGGATATCTTTAAGAAATGGCTTTCTTCTTGCCACTCTTCCATAAAGGCCAGATTTGTGTAATATACGACTGATTGTTGTCCTATGGACAGAGTCTCCCACCTCAGCTGTAGATCTCTGCAGTTCATCCAGAGTGATCATGGGCCTCTTGGCTGCATCTCTGATCAGTCTACTCCTTGTATGAGCTGAAAGTTTAGAGGGACGGCCAGGTCTTGGTAGATTTGCAGTGGTCTGATACTCCTTCCATTTCAATATTATCGCTTGCACAGTGCTCCTTGGGATGTTTAAAGCTTGGGAAATCTTTTTGTATCCAAATCAGGCTTTAAACTTCTTCACAACAGTATCTCGGACCTGCCTGGTGTGTTCCTTGTTCTTCATGATGCTCTCTGCGCTTTTAACGGACCTCTGAGACTATCACAGTGTAGGTGCATTTATACGGAGACTTGATTACACACAGGTGGATTGTATTTATCATCATTAATCATTTAGGTCAACATTGGATCATTCAGAGATCCTCACTGAACTTCTGGAGAGAGTTTGCTGCACTGAAAGTAAAGGGGCTGAATAATTTTGCACGCCTGTAATGATCTTCGTCTGCTGTTAGAAGAGAGGCAGACCGAAATGCAGCGTGTAGGTTACTCATGACCTTTAATAAAGATAAAGCGGTACATGAAAAAATTGAAAATACAAAAACAACAAACAAGTGAAACAAAATACAGCCTATCTGGTGACTAACACTAAGACAGGTACAATCACCCACGAAATACAACGCGCACTCAAGCTACCTAAAATACGGTTCCCAATCCGAGACAACTAGAATCAGCTGACTCCAATTAGGAATCGCCTCAGGCAGCCAAGCCTAACTAGACACACCCCTACTAATACACACTCCCAATTAATACAAACCCCAATACGAAATACAACATATAAACCCATGTCACACCCTGGCCTACCCAAACATATAACAAAAACACAAGATACAATGACCAAGGCATGACAGAACCCCCCCCTAAGGTGCGGACTCCGGGACGCACCTCAAGAGCATAGGGAGGGTCCGGGTGGGCGTCTGTCCATGGTGGCGGTTCTGGCTCGGGACGTGGACCCCACTCCATAAATGTCCTAGTTCCTCCCCTTCGCGTCCTAGGATAATCCACCTTCTCCGCCGACCATGGCCTAATAGTCCTCACCCTGATCCCCACATAACTGAGGGGCAGCTCGGGACCGAGGGGCAGCTCGGGACCGAGGGGCAGCTCGGGACAGAGGGGCAGCTCGGGACAGAGGGGCAGCTCGGGACAGAGGGGCAGCTCGCGACAGAGGGGCAGCTCGGGACAGAGGGGCAGCTCGGGACAGAGGGGCAGCTCGGGACAGAGGGGCAACTCGGGACAGAGGGGCAGCTCAGGACAGAGGGGCAGCCCGGGACCGAAGCAGCCCGGTACTGAGGGGAAGCCCGGTACTGAGAGGGAGCCCAGTACAGAGAGGAAGCCTAGTACTGAAAGGAAGCTCAGTACTGAGAGGAAGCTCAGGCAGGTAGTAGGCTCCGGTAAATCCTGGCTGGCTGGTGGACCTGGATGATTCAGGTTGTCTGGCCGATCTAGAAGATCTTGGCAGACTGGCACTTCTGGCGGATCCTGGCAGACTGGCACTTCTGGCGGATCCTGGCAGACTGGTGACGCTGGGCCGACTGGCGGCGCTGGGCAGACAGGAGACTCCGGCAGCGCAGGAGAGGAGAAAGGCTCTGGCTGAGCTGAACAGGCGGGAGACTCCAACAGCGCAGGAGAGGAGAAAAGCTCTGGCTGCGCTAAACAGGCGAGGCGCACTGGACGCGCTGGGCCGACTGGGAGCACTGGTGGCGCTGGACAGACAGGAGACTCCGGCAGTGCAGGAGAGGAGAAAGGCTCTGGCTGCGCTGAACAAGCGAGGCGCACTGGACGCGCTGGGCCGACTGGAAGCACTGGTGGCGCTGGACAGACAGGAGACTCCGGCAGCGCAGGAGAGAAGAAAGGCTCTGGCTGCCCTGAACAGGCTGGAGACTCCGATAGCACAGCAGAAGAGAACAGCTCTGGTTGCGCTAAACAAGCGGGAGACTCCGGCAGCGCAGGAGGGGAGAAAAGCACTGGCTGCGCTGAATAGGCGAGGCGCACTGGAGGCCTGGTGCGTGGTGCTGGAACTGGTGGTACTGGCGCGAGGACACACACAGGAAGCCTGGTGCGGGGAGCTGCTACCGGAGGACTGGTGTGTAGAGGTGGCTCTGGATAGACCGGACCGTGCAGGCGCACTGGAGCTCTTGAGCACCGAGCCTGCCCAAGCTTACCTGGCTCGATGCCCACTCTAGCCCGGCCAATAGGAAGAGCTGGTATGTGCCTCACCGGGCTATGCTCCTGCACTGAAAACACTGTGCGCTCCATAGCATAACACGGTGCCTGCCCGGTCTCTCTAGCCCAACGGTGAGCACAGGGAGTATGCGCAGGTCTCCTACCTGGCATAACTATTCTCCCTTCTAGCTCCCCCCCAATAATTTTTTTGGGCTGTTTTTCCGGTTTTCTTGCCAACCGTGTTCCCTCGTATCGTCGGCTCCTATCTCCCGCTGCCTCTGCTCTCCTTAGTGCCTCCACCTGTTCCCATGGGAGGCGATCTCTTCCGGCCAATATCTCCTCCCAAGTGTAACAACCTTTACCATCCAACACGTCTTCCCATGTCCATTCTCCAAATAGTTCATCCTCCCTTTGCTGCTCCAGCTGTCGCTGCCTGTTTAAACCAGCGCCTCTCCGTTTTCCCGGCGTGTCTTTTTCGTTGATTCGATTCGCCGGTAGCCCTCCTCGCATTGCTGTAGGGAATCCCAGGCGGGCTCCTGCACTCGCACTGGGTCGGCCGCCCACCTGTCGATTTCTTCCCACGTCGTATAATCCTTGCTTCTGTTGTCCATAATGTCCACCTTCAGATCCTGCCAGTTCACACCCTGCTCGGTCTGTGAATCGTGGTGGGTGATTCTGTAATGATCTTCGTCTGCTGTTAGAAGAGAGGCAGACCGAAATGCAGCGTGTAGGTTACTCATGACCTTTAATAAAGATAAAGCGGTACATGAAAAAATTGAAAATACAAAAACAACAAACAAGTGAAACAAAATACAGCCTATCTGGTGACTAACACTAAGACAGGTACAATCACCCACGAAATACAACGCGCACTCAAGCTACCTAAAATACGGTTCCCAATCCGAGACAACTAGAATCAGCTGACTCCAATTAGGAATCGCCTCAGGCAGCCAAGCCTAACTAGACACACCCCTACTAATACACACTCCCAATTAATACAAACCCCAATACGAAATACAACATATAAACCCATGTCACACCCTGGCCTACCCAAACATATAACAAAAACACAAGATACAATGACCAAGGCGTGACAACGCCCAATTTTTCAGTTTTTGATTTGTTAAAAAAGTTTGAAATATCAAATAAATGTCGTTCCACTTCATGATTGTGTCCCACTTGTTGTTGATTCTTCACAAAATAATACAGTTTTATATCTTTATGTTTGAAGCCTGAAATGTGGCAAAAGGTCACAAAGTTCAAAGGGGCCGAATACTTTCGCAAGGCACTGTAGATGATGTGGTCATAGTCTAGGACTGATAGGAATGTCGACTGAATAATCTGCTTTCTACTATTTAGCGAGAGGCAGGATCTACTTCTATAGAAGAAGCCCATTTTTATTCTCAGCTTCTTAACTAACTCATCAATATGCTTTTAAAAAGACAGATTTTCATCTACCCAGATAAATGCAAGCAGGGACATGATCAATATGGATACCATCCAAAGTACATATGCTTAAATCAGACTTATTTTTATGCCCCCTAGAGAACAACATATACTTAGTTTTACCTGCATTCAGTACTAATTTCAGGACAATAAAGTGTTTCTGTAATACAATGAAGGCAGACTGTAGTTCAGATTGATACTGTTGACCAGGCTTTTCGGCAGTGCAGGTGCAGGTGACAATTTTTTCTTACAGACAACTCGATATTGTATGTAAACAGTAAAAAGTACAGGACCCAGAATCGACCCCTGCGGGACACCTTTCGTAATATCCAGGAAAACTGATTTAACACCATCAGTAGATACACATTGAGTTCTATCTGTCAAGTCATTTGTAAACCAGTTACACGCAGCCTGGTCTAGGCCAACTGATGAAAGCCTCTGAACTAGCAGTGAGTGATCAACAGTATTGAAAGTTTTCTGACAGGTCAATGAAGAGGGCATTACAATGTTTCCTTTTATCCATATAGTTAAGCACAGAATTTATAACTAGGGATGCAGCAGAGGTAGTGTCGTGACCTGGTCTAAAACCTGACCGATGTACATTTAGAATACCTTTCAAAGATAAAAAAAATATATTAGCTGAGAATGAATCAAGGATCCTAATATTTTAGCTAGGCAAGAAAGTTTAGAAATAGGACGATTTTAATTATATAGTTCACAAGGGTCACCATCTTTGTGAAGAGGGAGTACATGGGCCACCTTCCAAACCTTGGAGACAGTATGAGATATAATCATCAGGTAAAAAAACATTGGTTAATTATTCAGCAATCAGGATGCAATATAGAGGAGAAATAGGGAGCGTAGAGTTTTGTAAGTATTTATCTCTGTAGAATATCAGTTTGAATGTTAAGGATACATCTAAATGTCTACACATTGTGCACTAGTAACTGAAAGGTTGCTGGATTGAATCCCAGAGAGGACAAGGTAAAAATCTGTCGTTCTACCCCTGAGCAAGACAGTTAACCCACTGTTCCCCAGACGCCGAAGACGTGGACGTCGATTATGGCAGCCCCCTGCATGCACCCCTCTGATTCAGAGGGGTTGGGTTAAATGCGTTAGACACATCTCAGTTGAATGCATACAGTTGTACAACTGACTAGGTCTCCCCCTTTCCCTAAAGGACACCTACGTCCGGTGCGATATGGTCTATATTACTATATTCTCTCACCTCAAAACCTCATGCAAAATCCTAAATGCTATGGCCCACATAATCTCTATTAGTGATTTGATTTTAGAGTGATTAAGCACTGTTTTACAAAAAGGTCACTCCACTGGCTCTCCAGTGGAAACCACGACGACACTAAATCTAATCTGATGGAAATTATGTAGAGACTGCTTGTTTCCCCATCTCTGTAGGTCTCTCTCTCTCTCTCTCTCTCTCTCTCTCTCTTGCTTTTTCAATTCAATTTAAGGGCTTTATTGGCATGGGAAACATGTGTTTACATTGCCGAAGCAAGTGAAATAGATAATAAACAAAAGTGAAATAAACCATTAAAATGTACAGTAAACATTACATTCCAAAAGAATAAGGACATTTCAAGTGTCATATTATGTCTATATACAATGTCTATATACAGTGTTGTAATGATGTGCAAATAGTTAAAGTAAAAATGGGAAAATAAATCAAAATAAATATATGCTGTGTTTACAATGGTGTTTGTTCTTCACTGGTTGCCCTTTTCTCGTAGCAACAGGTCACACATCTTGCTGCTGTGATGGCACACTGTGGTATTTCACCCATTAGATATGGGAGTTTATACATTTTTTATTTGTTTTCGAATTCTTTGTGGATCTGTGTAATCTGCAGGAAATATGGGTCTCTCATATGGTCATACATTTGGCAGGAGGTTAGGAAGTGCAGCTCAGTTTCCACCTCATTTTGTCTCGCTCTCTTTTCAATTTAAGGGCTTTATTGGCATGGGAAACATATGTTAACATTGCCAAAGCAAGTGAAGTAGATAATAAACAAAAGTGAAATAAACAATAAAAATATACAGTAAAATTTACTCACAAAAGTTACAAAATAATTAAAACATTTCAAATGTCATATGTCTATATGTAGTGTTGTAATGATGTGCACATAGTTAAAGTATAAAAGGGAAGATAAACATAAATATGGTTTGTATTTATAATGGTGTTTGTTCTTCACTGGTTGCTCTTTTCTTGTGGCAACAGGTCACAAATCTTGCTCCTGTGATGGTACACTGTTGTATTTCACCCAATAGATATGGGAGTTAATTGAAATTGGGTTTGTTTTCAAATTCTTTGTGGGTCTGTGTAATGAGGGAAATATGTGTCTCTAGTATGGTCATACATTTGGCAGGAGGTTAGGAAGTGCAGCTCAGTTTCCACCTCATTTTGTGGGCAGTGTGCACATAGCCTGTCTTCTCTTGAGAGCCAGGTCTGCCTTTCTCAATAGCAAGGCTATGCTCACTGAATCTATACATAGTCAAAGCTTTCCTTAATTTTGAGTCAGTCACAGTGGTCAGGTATTCTGCCATTCTGCCAGGTATTCTCTGTTGAGAGCCAAATAGCATTCTAGTTTACTCAGGTTTTTTGTTAAATCTTTCCAATGTGTCAAGTGTGTCTTTTTGTTTTCTCATGATTTGGTTGGTTCTAATTGTGTTGCTGTCCTGGGGCTCTGTGGGGTCTGTTTATGTTTGTGAACAGAGCCTCAGGACCAGCTTGCTTAGGGGATGCTTCTCCAGGTTAATCTCTCTGTAGGTGATGGCTTTGTTATGGAAGGTTTGGGAATCGCTACATTTTAGGTGGTTGTAGAATTTAACAGCTCTTTTCTAGATTTTGATAATTAGCGGGTATCGGCCTAAATCTGCTCTGCATGCATTATTTGGTGTTTTACGTTGTACACAGAGGATATTTTTGCAGAATTCTACATGCAGAGTCTCAATTTGGTGTTTGTCCCATTTTGTGAATTCTTCTGGGTTCTATAACTGATTCAAGTATTTTTAGCCAGATCCTAATTGGTATGTCAAATGTTATGCTCCTTTTAATGGCATAGAAGGCCCTTCTTGCCTTATCTCTCAGATCGTTCACAGCTTTGCGGAAGTTACCTGTGGCGCTGATGTTTTTCAGGCTGAGGTATGTATCGTTTTTTTGTGTGCTCTAGGGCAACAGTGTTTAGATGGAATTTGTATTTGTGGTCCTGGCAACATTACCTTTTTTTGGAACACCTTTATTTTTGTCTTACTGAGATTTACTGTCAGGACCCAGATCTGACAGAATCTGTGCAGAAGATCTACAGTAGGTGCTGCTGTAGGCCCTCATTGATTGGGGACAGAAGCACCAGACCATCAGCAAATAGTAGACATTTGACTTCAGATTCTAGTAGGGTGAGGCTGGGTGCTGTAGACTGTCCTAGTGCCCTCGCCAATTCGTTGATATACAGTACCAGTCAAAAATTTGGACACACCTACTCATTCAAGGGTTTTTCTTTATTTGTACTATTTTCTACATAGTAGCATAATAGTGAAGACATCAACACACATATGGATAACACATATGGAATCATGTAGTAACCAACAAAGTGTCAAACACATCAAACATATTTTATATTTTACATTCTTCAAAGTAGCCACACTTTGCCTTAATGACAGCTTTGCACAATTTTGGCATTCTCTCAACCAGCTTCACTAGGAATGCTTTTCCAACAGTCTTGATAGAGTTCCCACATATGTTGAGCACTTGTAGGCTCCTTTTCCTTCACTCTGCGATCCAACTCATTCCAAACAATCTCAATTGGGTTGAGGTCGAGTGATTATGCAGGCCAGGTCATCTGATGCAGCACTCCATCACTTTCCTTCTTTGTCAAATAGCCCTTACACAGCCTGTGTTGGGTCATTGTCCTGTTGAAAAGCAAATGATAGTCCCACTATGCGCAAACCAGATGGGATGGTGTATCGCTGCAGAATGCTGTAGTAGCCATGCTGGTTAAGTGTGCCTTGAATTCTAAATAAATCACAGACAGTGTCACCAGCAAAGCACCCCCACACCATCACACCTCCTCCATGCTTCACAGTGGGAACCACACATCCAGATATCATCTGTTCACCTACTCTGCGTCTCACAAAGACACTGCAGTTGGAAGCAAAAATGTCAGGACAGATTTCCACCGGTCTAAATCAAATCAAATCAAATCAAATTTATTTATATAGCCCTTCGTACATCAGCTGATATCTCAAAGTGCTGTACAGAAACCCAGCCTAAAACCCCAAACAGCAAACAATGCAGGTGTAAAAGCACGGTGGCTAGGAAAAACTCCCTAGAAAGGCCAAAACCTAGGAAGAAACCTAGAGAGGAACCGGGCTATGTGGGGTGGCCAGTCCTCTTCTGGCTGTGCCGGGTAGAGATTATAACAGAACATGACCAAGATGTTCAAATGTTCATAAATGACCAGCATGGTCAAATAATAATAAGGCAGAACAGTTGAAACTGGAGCAGCAGCACAGTCAGATGGACTGGGGACAGCAAGGAGCCATCATGTCAGGTAGTCCTGGGGCACGGTCCTAGGGCTCAGGTCCTCCGAGAGAGAGAAAGAAAGAGAGAATTAGAGAGAGCATATGTGGGGTGGCCAGTCCTCTTCTGGCTGTGCCAGGTGGAGATTATAACAGAACGTGGCCAAGATGTTCAAATGTTCATAAATGACCAGCATGGTTGAATAATAGTAAGGCAGAACAGTTGAAACTGGAGCAGGAGCATGGCCAGGTGGACTGGGGACAGCAAGGAGTCCTCATGTCAGGTAGTCCTGGGACATGGTCCTAGGGCCCAGGCCCATTGCTCGTGTTCTTGGCCCAAGCAAGTCTCTTCTTCTCATTGGTGTCCTTTAATAGTAGTTTATTTGCAAAAATTTGACCATGAAGCCTGATTCACGCAGTCTCTTCTGAACAGTTGATGTTGAGATGTATCTGTTAATTGAACTCTGAAGCATTTATTTGGGCTGCAATTTCAGAGGCTGGTAACTCAAATGAACTTATCCTCTGCAGCAGAGGTAACTCTGGGTCTTCCTTTCCTGTGGCGGTCCTCATGAGCCAGTTTCATCATAGCTTTTGATTGTTTATGAGACTACACTTGAATTAACATTGACTGACATTGACATATCTTAAAAACTTCTTATGGCTGCAGGGGCAGTATTGAGTAGCTTGGATTAAAGGTGCCCAGAGTAAACGGGCTGTTCCCCTGTCTCAGTTGCTAATATATGCATATTATTATTAGTATTGGATAGAAAACAATATGAAGTTTCTAAAACTGTTTGAATTATGTCTTTGAGTATAACAAAAGTCATATGGCAGGCAAAAACCTGAGAAGAAATCTAAACAGGAAGTGAGAAATCTGAGGTTGGTATATTTTCAACCCAGGCCCTATTGAATTCACATTGGGATATGAATGAGGTTGCAGTTCCTATGGCTTCCACTAGATGTCAACCGTCTGTAGAAACTTGAATGAGGCTTCTACTGTGTTGTGGGACTGAATAAGAGCTGAATGACTCAGGTTACTGGCAGAGAGCCATTTCCTGGTCACGCGCATTCCACATGATATCGCCCTGCGTTCTGTTGCTCCTCCAGACACAAAGGAATTCTCCTGTTGGAACTTTATTGAAGATTTATGATAAAAACATCCTAATGATTAATTCTATACTTAGTTTGAAATGTTTCTTCGACCTATAATATAACTTTAAAAAATGTGTTTTTAAATTTTTAAATGTACATTTAATTTTTTTTTTTTACCCCATTTTCGTGGTATCCAATTGTTAATAGTTACTATCTTGTCCCATCGCTACAACTCCCGTACGGGCTTGGGAGAGACGAAGGTTGAAAGCCATGCGTCCTCCGAAACATAACCCAACCAAGCCGCACAGCGCGCATCCAAGCCAGCCGCACTAATGTGTCGGAAGAAACACCGTGCACCTGGCGACCTGGTTAGCGTGCACTACGCCTGGCCCACCACAGGAGTCACTGGTGCGCGACGAGACAAGGATATCCCTACCGGCCAAACCCTCCCTAACCCGGACGATGCTAGGCCAATTGTGCGTCGCCCCACAGACCTCCCGTTCACAGCCAGCTGCGACAGAGCCTGGGCGCGAACCCAGAGTCTCTGGTGGCACAGCTAGCACTGCAATTCAGTGCCCTAGACCACTGCACCAACCGGGAGGCCGTAATATAACTTTTTGAAGTTTTTGTCCGAAGTAATGCACAAGCTTTTGGATATGTGTACCTAACGCTAACAAAAGTAGCTACTTGGACTTAAATAACGGACATTATCGAACAAATCAAGCATTTATTGTGGAACTGCGATTCCTGGGAGTGCAGGAATCTGAGCGCAGTCTCAGATTATTGCATGGTTTGCTTTTTCCGTAAAGTATTTTAGAAATCTGACACAGAGGTTGCATTAAGGAGAGGTATATCTATAATTCCATGTGTATAACTTGTATTATCTTCTACATTTATGATGAGTATTTCTGTTGAATCGATGTGGCTATGCAAAATCACTGGATGTTTTTGGAACTAATGAACGTAACGCGCCAATGTAAACTCAGATGTTTTGAAAAAATCTGGACTTTATCAAACAAAACATACAGTGGGGAGAACAAGTATTTGATACACTGCCGATTTTGCAGGTTTACCTACTTACA
Organism: Oncorhynchus gorbuscha; assembly: GCF_021184085.1. Lineage (NCBI taxonomy): Eukaryota > Metazoa > Chordata > Actinopteri > Salmoniformes > Salmonidae > Oncorhynchus > Oncorhynchus gorbuscha. The sequence continues at coordinate 60,990,093 of NC_060181.1, forward strand.
AAGCATGTAGAGGTCTGTAATTTTTTATCATAGGTACATTTCAACTGTGAGAAACGGAATCTAAAACAAAAATCCAGAAAATAACATTGTATGATTTTTAAGTAATTAATTTGCATTTTATTGCACAACATAAGTATTTGATACATCAGAAAAGCAGCACTTCATATTTGGTACAGAAACCTTTGTTTGCAATTACAGAGATCATACATTTCCTGTAGTTCTTGACCAGGTTTGCACACACTGCAGCAGAGATTTTGGCCCACTCCTCCAGATCCTTCAGGTTTCGTGGCTGTCGGTGGGCAATACGGACTTTCAGCTCCCTCCAAAGATTTTCTATTGGGTTCAGGTCTGGAGACTGGCTAGGCCACTCCAGGACCTTGAGATGCTTCTTACGGAGCCACTCCTTAGTTGCCCTGGCTGTGTGTTTCGGGTCGTTGTCATGTTGGAAGACCCAGCCACAACCCATCTTCAATGCTCTTACTGACGGAAGGAGGTTGTTGGCCAAGATCTTGCGATACATGGCCCCATCCATCCTCCCCTCCAGACGGTGCAGTCGTCCTGTCCCCTTTGCAGAAAAGCATCCCCAAAGAACGATGATTCCACCTCCATGCTTCACAGTTGGGATGGTGTTCTTGGGGTTGTACTCATCCTTCTTCTTCCTCCAAACACGGCGAGTGGAGTTTAGGCCAAAAAGCTCTATTTTTGTCTCATCGGACCACATGACCTTCTCCCATTCCTCCTCTGGATCATCCAGATGGTCATTGGCAAACTTCAGATGGGCCTGAACATGCGTTGGCTTGAGCAGGGGGACCTTGCGTGCGGTGCAGGATTTTTATCCATGACGGCGTAGTGTGTTACTAATGGTTTTCTTTGAGACTGTGGTCCCAGCTCTCTTAAGGTCATTTACCAGGTCCTGCCATGTAGTTCTGGGTTGATCCCTCACCTTCCTCATGATCATTGATGCCCCACGAGGTGAGATCTCGCTTGGAGCCTCAGACCGAGGGTGATTGACCGTCATCTTGAACTTCTTCCATTTTCTAATAATTGCGCCAACAGTTTTGCCTTCTCACCAAGCTGCTTCAAATCAAATCAAATGTATTTATATAGCCCTTCGTACATCGGCGTAAACACTTTTTTAAACACTTTTTTGGTAACTACATGATTCCATGTGTACAGAAACCCAGCCTAAAACCCCAAACAGCAAGCAATGCAGAAACCCAGCTTAAAACTCCAAACAGCAAGCAATGCAGGTGCCTATTGTCCTGTAGCCCATCCCAGCCTTGTGCAGGTATACAATTTTATCCCTGATGTCCTTACACAGCTCTCTGGTCTTGGCCATTGTGGAGAGGTTGGAGTATGTTTGACTGAGTGTGTGGACAGGTGTCTTTTATACAGGTAACGAGTTCAAACAGGTGCAGTTAATACAGGTAATGAGTGGAGAACAGGAGGGATTCTTAAAGAAAAACTAACAGGTCTGTGAGAGCCGAAATTCTTACTGGTTGGTAGGGGATCAAATACTTATGTCATGCAATAAAATGCAAATTAATTACTTAAAAATCATACAATGTGATTTTCTGGATTTTTGTTTTAGATTCTGTCTCTCTCTCACAGTTGAAGTGTACCTATGATAAAATGACAAACCTCTACATGCTTTGTAAGTAGGAAAAACTGCAAAATAGGCATTGTATCAAATACATGTTCTCCCCACTGTACATGTATTGTGTAACATGAAGTCCTATGATTAGTGATTAGCGAGGTTAGTGATTATTTTATCTCTATTTGTGCTTTTTGTTACTCCTCTCTTTGGCTGGAAAAATGACTGTGTTTTTCTGTGGCTTGGTGGTGACCTAACATAATCGTTTGTGGTGCTTTCGCTGTAAAGCCTATTTGAAATCGGACACTGTGGTGGGATTAACAACAAGATTACCGTTAAAACGGTATAAGATACATGTATGTTTGAGGAATTTTAATTATGAGATTTCTGTTGCTTTGAATTCAGCGTCCTGCACTTTCCCTGGCTGTTGTCATATCATCCCATTAACAGGATTGCAGCCCGAAGAATTAAAGTAATGATGGACTGTTGTTTCTCTTTGCTTATTTGAGCTGTTCTTTGAGCTGTTCTGTTGTTCTTCTTTTACCAAATATGACTAACTTTTGTATTCCACCCCTACCTTGTCACAACACAACTGATTGGCTCAAATGCAGTAAGGAAGAAAATAAATTCCACAAATTAACAAGGCACACCTGTTAATTGAAATGCATTCCAGTGGACTACCTCATGAAACTGGTTGAGAGAATGCCAAGAGTGTGCAAAGCTGTCCTCAAGGCAAAAGGTGGCTACTTCTGAAGAAAATCAAATATATTTTGATTTGTTTAACACTTTTTTGGTTACTACATGATTCCATGTGTATTATTTCATAGTTGATGTCTTCACTATTATTATACAATGTAGAACATTGTCAAATTAAAGAAAAACCCTTGAATGAGTAGGTGTGTCCAAACTTTTGACTGGTACTGTAAATGTTGAAGAGGGTGTGGCTTAAGATGCATCCCTGTCTCACCCCACGTCCCTGTGGAAGGAAATGTGTGTTTTTGCCAATTTTAACCTCACACTTGTTGTTTGTGTACATGGGTTTTCTCACAGTTTTTTCCCCAACACCACTTTCCATCAATTTGTATAGCAGACCCTCTCTCTCTCTCTCTCTGATTGAGAGTACTTAATTCAACCCTGACAGACAGTGAGACAGATTAAATGATTCCCCCTGCATTGCGTGCAATTGAGACCTCTTCAGTAGGGAATGGTGGGACTCAGAGTGCTTCTATATTCATGTTCAGAATCCCAGTTGTATCAATGCACATACGAGTAACATTCCATTATTCTGTCTCACTTAGCTTAAGTGTACCATATATCTTGGGATTTACAAAGATAGGAAATACATATTCATAGAACAGGCTTCAAAAGCAATATGAAAATGTATGTACCATCATGATGATAACCAATTGACTATCTATAGATATGTGTAATTATTGAAGCTGGGAAAATCATTTCCTGTCTTCAATTACTCATGGCACTGTGGAATCTCATTAATGGAATGTTGGTAACCTTTTATTATTCCAGCCATCCCATCATAAATCAAGCAGAGCCACAGTGTAATCCTTCCACCTCACAGAGTGTTGTCTCAAACACTACTGTTCCCCTCATCTCCCTCCTCTGCTGCTGTTCTCTCCCCCAGTTCCAAATGTGGAGCTTTAGAAGCTAATTACATTCCCTATGCTATCTCCCTTCCTTTTATCTTTCACTCTCTGTCTCCTGTACTCTCTCTCCATCTCTCTCTCTCTCTCTCTCTCTCTCTCTCTCTCTCTCTCTCTCTCTCTCTCTCTCTCTCTCTCTCTCTCTCTCTCTCTCTCTCTCTCTCTCCTCTCTGGATGCTCATCTCCTCTGTCCGTCCTTTGCAGTTGTGTGTCATTACATCCAGTGAGCACTCGAGCCACCTCAGAGAAGGTACGCTCTCTCGCAGCATTCATCTTAATTAAACATTAATGAAAAGGGCCTCTCTTTACTGTTGTCTTGCAGCTCATAAATGATACATGGTACTTTGTAACATTAGTCACACAAAGCTATGCTCCACACACTGTTCATTTACTGGGCCCGCACATACATCCTGGACCAGACGCTTGTCACTTTCCCGAGCCGCCATTTTTTATAGCCCCTAAGGATTGTTTCTAAGCCTGGTAATGCAAAAATTTTGCAACAGTTCGGCATATAATTGAGAGTTTTTTCCTATTTGTACATCATGCAATGGCTGAGCAATGTGATATGCAAGGGAGCAACACGCACGGAATATCCCGAAGAACAACATGTGGCCGACTAGTATGCAGGGATCTCAAAAAGCCAGCAGCCACCTCTTGTCCTCGGACCTGAGGCTCATGGGTAACAAGAGGTCAGAGACAGAATGGTAGCAACTATCAGCTGGGCAGCCAGCCAGGCAGTTAGGAAGCAGCCCAGAACAGACCAGCTAGCGCTGGCTCAGGTTCCACTGACTGTGCCTGGATATACTACACCATGTTGCAGAGAGCTGGAGGAGACCTGTGGTTGCCTCCACGCTCTCAGGTCTAGGAGGATGTGAACCAGTTCTGTCAAGTTCTGTCACAGAGGGATAGGCCACTAGCATACTTCAGTTGGCACGACTTTGGGCCTTTTAAGGAACAATAGGAAATCAAACCCATGGCTAGATATGGGGTCATGGCTTGATACGGGGTCAAATGATTGGAGAGGTAACACTTTATATTCATGTGTTTGTTTTGAAATATGATCTGTTGAAGTGTCCCACTGGGCACACATTGGTTAAATCAACATAGTTTACATGTAATTTCAATGAAATGACATTGAACCAGCGTGAAATAGACTTTGTATTGTGCCCAGTGGGGTTGTTCTGTGTTGTAACCCACAAGGTTCCATGATCCCTTGAGATGTGTGTAGGCTATGGGCTCCATCCCAGTCACTACACAGCCACACCAGAGATACTGTATAATGATGAGATGGTCTAACAATGGGGGGAGTCGTCCCAAAGCAGGAAGGCAGGTGGCCTGCTTATCAGTCTGCTTATCGGTCTGCTTATCACTGTGGACAGATTTTGATGGGAGTGGACCCTCTTGCTTCGCATCTTTCTCTCTGGCCACACCCACAGTCACTTCCTGGGGAAGAAGGAAGTGGGTGTGTCAGGAAATGGGGAAGCCATCTTGACTAAATGTTTTGGGCAGAAATGTTTGGTAACCATGAAACTGTTTATAGTTTAAAAGCCTACATGCAAGTGAGAACTTTCTCTCATACCTTTAAGGGGTAATCTGTGGTTTATCAGAAGATGTTTTCTTTTGTGGACTATTGACTTCCAAAGACCAGTGTGGGAAGGCTATTTCTAGGGACTACGTATACACTGAGTATACAAAACATTAAGAGGGGGAGGCGAGTTCAACTCAATATTAGGAAGGTGTTCCTAACATGTTTGCTATCATCAGTGAATAGGTTGGGTTTGATCTTCTGTGGACTGTGTCTTTTTGGATTATTTCACAAACAAACTGAACAGAATTAGTAAGGTCAATGCTTATTTTTGGGGAAGTATTACTGCGTTTTGGGACTGAATTGAACAGCGACTGAGCCTGTAGCCTTTGAGTTGATTCTGTATGCTGGCTGACTTGTGAATGCAAATCATTCTTTAAATGACATCTGTGGCATCCCTTGTTTTTCGATTAGCGCCGTTGGGTTTAGTGCCAACTGACTGTTACAATGTAAGGTGTTGGGGTTCATTGACTTCTTCATGTATCATGTCATAGGCAATTGATTCTCATAGGCCTAGAGGTGACTGGTATGGGGTTAGGGGAGAGAATCCAAGTCACCCCAGCTGGGGAAGGGTCAGCATAGGTCAGCCATTGAAGGTAGGGGTGGGACCCATACAGTAGGTGAAGTAGAGGACATGTCTCTGCCCTTCACTGGCCTTTGATTTCGCTGTCATGTTTATTTCCATTTGTTTGGACCACGTCACAAAGGAGTTGGGGCCAAAGGCGGCCAACATGTCGGCTTCATGTAGGTCCTGTCGGGCCTCCTCGGCACTTGAAAAGCCCAGAGGAGTGTCTCTGTGTTTGAAGTGCAGCCGACCCTCTCTGAAGGCTGATGGGGAGGGCTTTGTTATGCTCAGTGGCTACAGGGAAGACCTCAGGAACAGACCGACCCCCAGTTCCTTTATGTCATTGAGTTTTCAGGAAGGGTAGAGCTACTGGAATGATGAAACCATGTTACCCAACTCTCATTGTTTTTCGGCGAGGCTAGCTGCATGTACTCACATTTCTCTAACTCCGAGCGCAGGGGGAAATTATAATTAATCTGTTAATGACAGTCGGGGCTGTCATAAGCTTGGGGAGTGTATAATAAATTGCTGTAATAAAAATTAAGATTGCATGCATCATTGAGGCCTTCGGAGGGTTTGTTTAATGTAGTTACAAAAATGGCAGCAGCTGATGTGCCGTCCACTGCTCTGCCAGGAGAATGCTCATTTCTGAGTGACACTTAACCTGCTGTAGCTCACCCACGGCTGAGGGGGTTGGGGAAACCTAATAGGTTTTCTTCCTCCCGCTTCCAGAACCACTGAACTGGATGGCCTGGTTTGTAGCAGAGGCAAAAAGAAGAACATGCATTGTTCAGAGGAAATTAATTAAACGCTCTAGAATCTACTGAATTCTAAAAACAGCCGAAGCCACAATTCATTGTTGTGGTCGGACATTTTGGACAGTGAATGATCGGTCATCATTTTTGAGTGCTTAAACTCAAGACAAATTGCAGAGTGATCCGCAAAAGCCATCTCGGGGTTAAAGGTCACGTTGTTCAATTGTCTCGTTTTTTTTTCTTTAATTGGGACTTGAAAGATTTGGGACTGTCTGGAACAGCGGACTACAGCAAAGACCCAGAGAACTTCCTCCTCTTTGATGAGGGACAATGCATCCTCTGTGGACCAGGAACCCTGACACAAGCAAGCAGGGGAGATGTCTCCATTTCTGCCCCGGAGGGACAAAGGAGCCAAGCGTTTGCATCACACATTAGGGGATTATCATGTTAGCTGATGTAGCCCCAAACTGGTAAAGCTGCTCCTTTCCGAGGACCTGACAAGGATACCCTCAAAGCAAAGCTTTGTGATTACAAGGAGATTAACCCCTGTTGTACATTACCATCCAAATGCTCCTGGCTGTCCTCTTGAAGTCAGCTGGGAGCTGCTGTGGTGGAGAAGGCTGACTGACCGCTGCCTGACGAGTTCTCTGTCTGGTCACTTAGCTTGGTCACCAGCACTGAGTCATTCAACCAGAACCACTTGATAAGGAAGCCACTTTTATCGTTAACTCTGCCACTGCGTTATTTCGGAAACAATAAGCCTAGTTTGGGGCTTTGCCTTCAGGCAAGCTGGTGCACATGTAGCCTGACACCAATTGACACAGAATGGTTTCCCAGGTCATCCTGCAACAACATTGCCCTCTCTCTCCAGCAGTGACCAACACACAATGGAGATCTTTTAGTTGACAGACAACCCTTGGCACTTTGAGAGACCGAGGCACTGCTCAATTAGTGGGAGAAGAGCGATATTTTGCCATGAGCTGTGAAGCAATTAACTGCCATCCTGCCCTGCTCTTCAACTTTGCAAAGGTCACAGTCTGTTTTGGTGGAGGATGACGTCCCAGGTCAACCAGATTTTGAAATACCATTGACCTTAGATTTGAAAGGTACTAGCTTTGGTCTTATCAGTACCACTAAAGTAATCGATTTTACTCAATACACTGAATTCATAGGATAACGACCTTGTATTACTATAGATTTACAGACATAGAATGATACAGTTAAAAAAACCAGATATTTTTAGGTACATGTGACAAGGAACCATACACGGAGTATACCAAACATTAGGAACACCTTCCCTTTTGCCCTCAATTCATCAGGGAATGGACTCTACAAGGTGTCGAAAGCGTTCCACATGGGTGCTAGACAATGTTGACTCAAGGAAACTGTTGAGTATGAAAAACCCAGCAGCGTTGCAGTTCTTGACACAAACCGGTGCGCCTGGCACCCACTACTATACCCTGTTTAAAGGCACTTGTATTTTTTGTCTTCTCCGTTCACCCTCTGAATGCCACACATACACAATCCACTCTTTAATCGTAAAGTAAACATATAATGCCGACAAAAGATCACGGTTCCACCTACACAAAAGCCTTCCCTGCCTCATAATATGACATCCACATTGTTTAGGCATGCTTGAGTTCTTCTCCAAACTAAAGCAGAAAGCTAGTGAGCCCAGACTGCTCTAATAAGGCCTCGGTGGAAGACAGGCAGTAGCGGCAGCTCCAACTTGATTCATTTCCTCTGTTCCACTGTTTTAGTCCTCCTCGCCAGCAGAGTCCCGTTCCCATGGCTCCCACTACAATTATCACCCACTTGTCTCCCAATTCTGTTGATGCCGCCATTGTTGTTTTTTCCCCTCCACTCCTTTTCGCTACCTTTTGGGCTGTGCTATATTAATCATTTCCCAAGTTGTTATTTATCACCTGCTGGTCCAGAAATGCTAATTTTGGCCCTGGAGGACCAAAGGGCTAGGCGTTCCAAATTAAGTAAAACATCTTAACACCCACTAAAATCATCGGTCTGATTAATGGTGCCTCAAAGACAAGGCAAAACAATAATGTGCCCACTGGTCAAATGTTTTGTTTAGTAGATAGTGTAGTCTTGCGTCATAGTTGTACACTTATGTCCACAGTTTAATAGTTCTCCAATGTCCAGTGAATTGGTCATAATGTATTTCTCCCCACACATGGTTTATAACAGTTCAGGATGTATTTCTCCCCACACATGGTTTATAACAGTTCAGGATGTATTTCTCCCCACACATGGTTTATAACAGTTCAGGATGTATTTCTCCCCACACATGGTTTATAACAGTTCAGGATGTATTTCTCCCCACACATGGTTTATAACAGTTCAGGAGCAAACATTTTGGGACGGAATACAAAAAAAAAAAATCTGTGTTTTTGTATTCTCGGAACTATCGAATCAAACTTGATTTATATAGCGCATTTCCTACAACAAATGCATTTCAAAGTGTTTACCAAACATCACTGAATTAGCACCATACCTTCCAGCAGCCATGCAAGGTCATTGTGAAGCACTGCCGTTAGCTCACTGTGCTGCATCACTCCAGAGTTTGTTTCTCAGGGTTCATGAAGAACAAATGCATGATGGTCTAAAATAAGACCAATGCAACTTACCCCACCCCAGTGAACCCCTCCTCCAGTCCCCCTTTTTCATACATTTATGAAAAATATAACCATTCTTTTTAATTACTGCTGCTGGGCACTCTATTAAACTTGTAATTCTCCTCATCCACCCCGATTGATCTGGTCACAGTAGGCGGCTGTGGCGAAATGCAGTGTATAATATTCACGCCGGTACGCTTTGGTTGTGCTGTGTGTCAGAAGCCATTTTGCAGCGAATCCCTCACCCACCTTGGAGCGCAGCCCGTGGAACTGATGAGGTGAAGAGCATTGCTCTGCAGCTCCATGCTAGTAATCACGGGACTGAAGAAACACATACATCATCTGCCACACAGGTTGGCATGGCGAGTGAAAAGCCTTCACATCGCGTAAGATGTTGGACAAATGACAGCCATACGCGTGTTTGTCTCCTCACAGATGGCTGTGCGTCTTCAGTCAGGAAAAAGCTGAGCCTGGCACTTCTCCCCCCCCAACTCCTTCCCTCCCCCACTCCTCTCCTCCTCTCGATCCCTCATCCTCTCTACCTCCATCAGTCTTTTCCACGTCCCCTTTTTTTTGCTTCTTCCGTGCAGGAGGCTTAATATTGGCAGCACCGCTAGCGCCCTCCGCGGAAATAGTAGAGGAAAAGATGTCATAAATTATTTGCCAATTGTTTGACACATGCAGGGCATTGTCCCTGCAATAATCATCAGTACTCTGTCAGTTGAAGATATGAATGGTGCCACTGTTGTTTTGTGTCTCTGGGAAGCCTCTTGGCTGCTCTTGGCTCCTGTCCTCTCCAGGATTCCAGCCATCTACAGCAGAGTTCCCGGTGGGACAATAGACCACATCTACATTTGACATTTGGATATCAACGTAGTAAAGAAATGCATTTAAAATCACTCATGCTCTATAATTGTCTCTGAGTTATAATTGTAATGAGTTCTGACCTGCCTAGTGGTGGGTGAGAGTGGAAACTGAACAAAACATAGCGGTTCTGCTTCTGAATATGCTGATTAGAAAGACAATTACACACTCTAATCACACCTCAACATGAATGTCAAGGGTGCAGTAACCAATTTTCTCTTGCACATAGTCACTGCTGAATGAACTTGTGAAACGATGATCTCCAATAGCCGCCGTAATATTAGCCTATTTCGGCTTTATAGAATCTCACACTATCAAAACATCATCAATGGTGCGTATGAGCTTGATTAGAATTTTGATGATTTTCTTTTTGCAGTTGTTAAAAAAGACTGGTATGTTATTTGTAACGGTCTAGCTGCCCTATTGGTCAGAATCTTGGATCCCATTGCTTTTATCTAACGGGACAGATGTCAACTTTCCCTCCCAGAAAGCATACAATCCTGTTTCCCAGTCATCAGGACACACTCTTCCATATGGAATGGTTCTGCCATGCCATTAGCAATCCAACAAAGACTGGTTTTCTTTCAATACTTCAGAATCTAAGGAATAGAGAAACCACAACGTATCCCTTTTTTTAACCCCAATTTTGTGGTATCCAATTGGTAGTTACAGTCTTGTCTCATCCCTGCAACTCCCGTATAGACTCGGGAGAAGCGAAGGTAGAGAACCGTGCGTCCTACAAAACACAACCCAACCAAGCCGCACTGCTTCTTGACACAACGCCCACTTAACCCGAAAGCCAGCCGCACCAATGTGTCAGAGGAAACACCGTACATCTGGCGACCGTGTCAGCGTGCACTGCACCCGGCCCGCCACAGGAGTCGCTAGTGCGCAATGGGACAAAGACATCCCTGCCATCCAAATCTCTAGTGGCACAGCTAGCATTGCGATGCAGTGTCTTACAACGTATACTTCTTAACCTGAGTGTGTACAAGTATTTTGTTTGTTTCCCAATGGCCTGCCCCTGTCAGTGTAAAACACATTTTAGTTAGCAGACCATGTAATGATACACGTGCTCGAATTGGTTTTATAATATGTGCTGTGGTCGATAGTGCACACAGCCTCTACACATTTGGGTCCAGTTTTTACAAGGTAAAAACCTGCCATTCTGCCCCTGGACAAGGCAGTTAACCCACTGTTCCTAGGCCGTCATTGTAAATACAAAATGTGTTCTTAACTGACTTGCCTAGTTAAATATATATATTTTTTAAACTGCTAGAACTGGACATCCGTAGGAGCTGAGTGTTTTGTACAGTAAACAGGAACAATCCCTGTTTTGTGTGGTAGCCTACTCCTCAGATATGTGAAAATGGCATTTACAGAGCATGGATGGATGGGACGGGATCAGGTCAGAACATGGATGGACGGGACGGGATCAGGTCAGAACATGGATGGACGGGACGGGATCAGCTCAGAACATGGATGGACGGGACGGGTTCAGGTCAGAACATGGATGGACGGGACGTGATACGGTCAGAACATGGATGGACGGGACATGATCAGGTCAGAACATGGATGGACGGGACATGATCAGGTCAGAACATGGATGGACGGGAGGGGATCAGGTCAGAACATGGATGGATGGGATCAGGTCAGAACATGGATGGACGGGACGGGATCAGGTCAGAACATGGATGGACGGGACGGGATCAGGTCAGAACATGGATGGACGGGACGGGATCAGGTCAGAACATGGATGGACGGGACGGGATCAGGTCAGAACATGGATGGACGGGAGGGGATCAGGTCAGAACATGGATGGACAGGACGGGATCAGGTCAGAACATGGATGGACGGGACGGGATCAGGTCAGAACATGGATGGACGGGACGGGATCAGGTCAGAACATGGATGGACGGGAGGGGATCAGGTCAGAACATGGATGGACGGGACGGGATCAGGTCAGAACATGGATGGACGGGACGGGATCAGGTCAGAACATGGATGGACGGGACGGGATCAGGTCAGAACATGGATGGACGGGACGGGATCAGGTCAGTCATACTGTAACATGAAACACAAAGGAATTCAGCAAATTGATGACGTATACGATGAATAGATGAATGATGCTTAGTAAGTTGTCTAAGTGGAACACAAAAATAGGACCACTAGCAGAAAAATGTCCCTGTTAACACAGGCAGCAGCATGCAAAGCTTTTGAGAAAAAACACATTATCGACGGAGGAGGCGTTTTGTCTAGATGCTATGAGATAGTGTCATGCAGCAGTGCAGTGAAGAGAAAGCAGAACCACCCCTTTGCTCTGCGGGCCCAGTCATTTCATAATGTCCTTGCCCTTGATAGCAATTCCCACTGGCTGCATTTGTGCTCAAAACTCATTATAAATGAATCACTTCGTCTTGCAATTTGCATAAAACACACAGTCAGATTCCTTCTATTCACCTCTATATACGGACTGGATAAGGAGAAACTACATGAAATGGCATAATAGAGAAAGACGTAGCCATACTCTCTGGCAAAGGGCAGATATCCAGGAACCATTGCAGGACAATTCATACCAGCGAAATAATGAATGGCACCCCTTACAACCAGACATACAGAATGTAGTAGATGATTAAAAAAGTAGAAATTGGCCACACGACATATAATCTTGCATTGTGGTTCTTGAGCGAAGCTGGTTTGGTAACATCCTGGCATGTTCTAATTTCCAAAAGAAGAAAGGTGCTGAGACGCTAAAGACTGTGGAGGTGTTGTTGGTGTTTTCTTTTGGGGGGGGGGGGGTTGAACAAAGCGGGCAGCGAGACAACATGTACCTGCTTACCTCGCGGAGGGACAGTTGTGCCCTGGAGTGACGAGGTAATCAGCTACCTAAAATACCTATTGCTCAGACAACCAGGAGCCAGTCAAGAAAAATAAAGTCTGCTGAGCAATTGAAGATTGATCACAGGCCATTTATTTAGACAAGCATCACTTCATGAAAAAAAGGCAATTCATCTGATGGGCCCTCCAAAGCCACTAATGTAGTTTCTTTATGAATCAGCAAAAAAACTAAGATGACATCCTTGTCTCCGATTACAAACAAAATACATAAATCATCTCATTACCATGTCATAACAGCTTTTGAACCTTGCACGTACACATTTTTATTGACTAGTGAAAAAAAACGTATAATCTTTCGGTTTGGCTCAGAGTTTTATAATGAATGTTGTTTTCACACTCCAACACATACTACCTGATTCACGAGCAGTTCGTGAACCTTTCATGGTAAACAAACGATCCACGCATTACTCTAAACTAGCGTGATCTTGGCACGTTCTATACTGGAAACTGTCCAACCAATATAGCCCAATATAGCCTAGAACAACACAGAACACAAGCGGAATACAGACAATGGAAAGAGTGCCACGTCAGATGCAGGCGAAAAGTGTGTGGCGTTCACTATGCGTTCGTTGTGTCTGACAACCTAGTTTGGCAGTGAGGTACCTGTACTAACAGTACAACACCAGTTCATCTCAGTACTTTCCTAAATGCCTCAGTTTGAATTTGTCAGTTTGCAATGTATCACTCGGAGGGGGTTTATGGGAAATCCTCCAAGTGTGCCCTTGAACGGAGGCCAGTCGGCACGGGACCAAACCCTCGCTGAATTGCACTTGCTGCTACTGCCCGACTTTTATATTTAAATACCTTATTTAAATCCCGCAGGCACCAGAGAGGCAGAGAAATGTAGCATCTGACCTCTTGAAACAGATTCCCTCTTAAGTAAGGGAGAGGGAATTTGTTAAATGAAGATGGATCATAGTGATACGTTTACATCTCATGTTTTCTAACAACAAGCATATGGTTTTATTACAGCCAGTGCTCACCTCTGGCCTCTCCATTTTAGACCGTGTGCTCAGTGGCTCCGTCCGTCCACTCGCTATTGTTTTAGTTTTTTTTTATTGCATTTTCTTGCCATCTAAATGCTCAACAAAAAATCTGCCAGCATAGTATTTTCTTGCCTTCCTAGTCCTTTGGGAATGGTTGACAATTCAGCCCAATTCCACATGGCCACATTCTTCCTGGTCTAGCTGCTCTGTGAGGTCTCCTGTGAAATGATGTCCTCTATCAACGCTGAATGTCACTAAGCCTACACCATTATTGCAGACGAGGATCCCCAAAGACTCCATGGTGGAGAAATTATTCCACATTTCTTTCCTCTCTCATTTGCAATTGCAGGTCTTTGTAGGATTGCGTAAGCTTCTGCCATGCAAGACGGACAGAATGAGTTTTAATGTCTTTACGTTTAATATATGGGATGAGCGGAATATTCTCTTTAACCGCCTGCCCATTGTACAGATCGTTGAGTTTTACTGCAACAACACTGAGCCGAATTCACAAGGTAAAACATTTGCTTTGGAAAATAATGTTTGATTCTGTATTCTGCATGGCAATGAGAAACACAATTACCTGTCACATTTGGGAGGAGCCCACACGGACTAAAATAAAGACCGAACACAGAGGCAGGGACGCCGCGTTCTACACATGAGTCATACGAGCTGCCAGAGGAAGAGCTCTATGTCACATGATATTGACCCGGAGATCAAAGTCATGCCAGTGACTTTGAAGTCATGCCAGTGAAGTCATGCCAGTGTTGTCACAGAACATGCTAGCTTCAGTGTCATCAAGTTAGACCCGTGCTTTCGAAGGTTGTGGAAGGAAAAACTAGCTCTACTGTGGCTATAAATAGCGAGCAGGCCGCGTTGACTCGACTGCCATGTATTATGAGACTAGCTGTGGCTCATTCCAGCCCCACACTGAGTCTCAGCACTTCTAGCTAGAGGTGGAAGTCATCTGAACAGAGGAAAGCTGCCATATTTGAAGGCCAACTGGCAGATTTGACTCTGATTGTATATTTGTAACTCATGTTGGGGGAATTGGGTTACATTGAGGGGTGTGGAGTTGAGCTCAGCGCCTAATGAGGTCCTGGGAGCAGTCAGGCTGAGGGAGTCGTCGCGGTGAGGAGAGATGTCTGTCTGGACCTCTGGACCCTCGACCAGAGGTCATGGGTTCAAATGGGTGACTGAACCCACAGGCTGAACCCGTACTCACCTGAGAGGACAGAGACTGAATAGTGTCGGCATTGTTTTTAGATTCACTGACTGAGCAAACATACCCTGTGGAACTGCAGGCTTCCAAATCTATCTTTCCAATGTGTGGTAGAAAAAAACGACGGATTCGAATCTAGGGGGTGATCTCTCCAAGCATTATAAGGTGATTTGCCATTTCATTTTAGATGTTAACATCTAACAGGACTAATCCCAATACTTGCCAAACGGTATAATCCTTCATTTTCACCTGGCATGTATTGATGGACATGAAGGTATATGGTGTCCTCTGCTATCTAGTGTGTTTTTAATGGAAGTTAATGGAAGTCTCAGCCATCAAAATCTCCAAGCCCTTGCTCTGGTCATGGACCAAGGGGAGCACTTGTCTAGTATAACAGAGATATATGATTTTTCAAGTACACAGCTCGCTAGTCTTAATTCGATAGTGTAATTTCAAATGGGAATTGTATCATCGCATTGGTAAGTGTACCACAACATGGTCCTCCTAACCTTCTACATTTTGGAATCCCACTAAGAGCGGGAGAGCGCAGAGCACTTAGAGGAATAATTAATGCAGGGGTAAATTGAGTTTGAAAAGCCTGTGGTTTACTGTGTCATTGGTGCACACTGTCAGCCCATTGCAGGGCTGAGGGATGGGGAGGGTCAGTGTGTAATGTTCATGCGATGAGTAGCAGTGCTTTGTGACTTTTCATTTGGCCCAGCAGCAGCCCACATCCCACTGGTCCTCTCACTAATCACACCACTCTAATGCAGCATGGAGCGCACTAATGTGAATACGGGTGCATTGGGGAAACTGCTTGAGTAAAAATTCAAACGTAATAATTGATCATATTTGAATAGAATTCATATCAAACCCAAGATCACAATCAATGAATAATAATGCAGAAATATGTCGTTTTTCGAAATGAAATGTGTTAAAGTCTTATCGTGGAATGGCTTGAACGAGATTACTCTGAGTTGATCAATTAAGTGTTGTGCTTGCTTTATTATGAATTGAATGCATTTGCTATTATTTATTAACACCGATGAAACATTATTAAGGATGATCCAAGCTTTATCTATCTCCACTGTCCATTCGTCCACATTATTATCATTGTTGTTGTTATTATTATTATTACTACACTGTCTACCATGACCATACAAGCCAGATGATAACTGCTGATTAGAATTATCATCACCTATGGTTGCTTATCGGCATGCTCAACCACAACATGCTTTATGGAGTGCAGTGCGCCCACAGTCGGTCTCTCAAGCAGCATATGTAATGCACTGCTGTGTGGCTTCTCTGCAGTCTGCCAGCCTGCTCCTTTTAACCCCTGGGCTATTAGTGGCCTGTGAGGTTTGCAGGGCGATGTTGTTTTATAGGTGCAGGATCCAACGGGTGGTGGGAACGGGTTAATAGTTGTCCAGGCAGAGATGAGCTGGAGGAGTCATTAGTGCTGACCCCAGCGTGTCACGGCACCAGACTCAGGCAGTGTTGTGCTTCGGAAGCAGAATAATAGCAGGAAGCAAGGGACCCAGCTAAATCATGCCAGTCTGGGGGAGAGGGGGCAGTGGACAGGAACTTGACCATTTGCCCACGATGCGTAAGCTTCTGTTTCCTCCATCATGCCCCCCCCCCCCTCCCCCGATCCATCTGTACCCCTTTGTCAAAGATGCTCTGTTTATGCTCAGGAAGCAATTGATGCCTGTGTGCTAAGGCGTGTGTGATCGATGGGGGCCACTGGCAAACTTGTCCAATCGGTGGAGTGGTGTCGGAGGTGGCACGATTTAGGGGGAGGGCCCGAGAAACCAACACGTGACCACGCAGCAACACAAAGCATGCAAAATGATTGAGGAAATTCTTAGCCAAGCAATATTTTATGACATGTAAATAAATGGACAGGATGTAAGCTATTACTTGTCCCAGTTCCACCACTCAGCCAGCTCTTCAAAGGACTGTAGGCTTATTTATCTTGGACCATCTCTACTTGAACTTGGAAATCACACATTGTAAGTGGGATCAAGAGAAAAAAAAACCCAGTGGTGAAAGTGCCTGGACTGTATTTATAGTTGAAGTGAGAAGTCAAAGTTGGGAGAATCTTGGGAGAGTAATAAATTGAGAAGGCAGTAAATGTGTTTGGAACTACTGTTCAGGAAGACCCTCTGTGATTTGTTGTACAGGGAAACGTCATCCCAGGCGCACAGCGCCATGTTTCTCAGTCACAGATGTAGTTGACATATTTATTCGTTTTCAAGGTCATTGCCTTCGTGTAAAGCTCTGTTTAAAGGCCAGCTAATAGTTAGATTAATATTAGATGTGGCACATTTTTTCCCCCCGTGCGGCTTTCTATTTCTTCTGCCTTCAGATAGACAGCTAGGTAGACAGATAGCTGGCCGAGATTAGATAAAGCTGCATGTGTCTCTCCGGCTTTATACAAATACAGAGAACACAGTAATAGCCACCGTCTGAACGTGCACTTTCATCTGGGTGCTTTTTCTTGCCTCTGGCGATGGGAGCGGATGACCTTTTACTGTCAACTTCCAACATGACAAATTACAGAGCCTGAATGACCGTGTTTTTGAGGAATGCAAGAGTTCAGCGCCTGGTCACACTGCTAGCAGGGCAGTGGACCCCTGCAATGGAGACAGATGTATTAATTGATAGATAATGGTCATAGATATATGGACTGGGGCCTCCATACGCTGAGGACAGAAATATGATAGCAAGGGAAGTCTTTGAGGGTTCCTAGTATATCCCTACAGGATATCATAGACCCGCACAGACAATACACTGAGTATACTGAACAGTAGGGACACCTTCCTAATATTGAGTTGCACCCCCCCTTTGGCCTTCAGAACAGCCTCAATTAGTCGGGGCATGGACTCTACAAGGTGTCAAAAGCGTTCCACAGGGATGCTGGCCCATGTTGACTCCAATGCTTCCTGCAGTTGTGTCAAGTTGGATGAATGACCTTAAGAGTGGTGGCCCATTCTTGATACACATGGGAAACACAGCAGCGTTGCAGTTCTTGACACAAACCGGTGAGCCTGGCACCTACTACCATATCCCATTCATAGGGACTTACATGTTTTGTCTTTCTCATTCACCCTCTGAATGGCACACATACACAATCCAGGTCTCAAGGCTTGAAAGCCCTTTAACTGGTCTCCTCCCCTTCATCTACACTGATTGAAGTGGATTTAACAAGTGACATCAATAAGGGATCACAGCTTTCACTTGGTCAGTCTATGTCATGGAAAGAGCTTAATGTTTTGTACACTCAGTGTATATCATCCAAAATATCATTGAGCCACAATCAGAGCGGATGAGACTGGACTTAATTTAACAGGATGTTTACAGTGGCGTTGCCTCTCCAGTCTCCTAGGTTACCAAGCCTAAATCCCAAATCAGGATGACTTGTTCTAAACAGACCCAGATTGCTTCTGTTTTCTTTCCATGTGGAGAGCTGAGAGGGTGTGTGTGACATGGCTTGGCTGCAGACCCACTGGCAGGGCCATGGTCTACTCTGGTGCGTGATGTCATCACCCTGTTTAATTGGAGATCAGCTGGGCCTAATGCAAGTAGAGCGTTGCTTTGTGACCTCATCGGGCCGCTCGCTGACGAGCCCTTCAACTTCCACCTCTAATACCTCATCACTCATCTGTCTGCCAAAGTACCGTATGCCCAGCCGAACATGTGTTTATTGTGCTGATTAGTAATAAAGGAAGAGCACCGGGCCAAGCAGCCCCCCCCCCCCTAGCAGCACACTCTTTTACATCGTTTGGACATTCCCCGTCCAATGGCCAGGATTTGGATCATTGTCACAGATCATTTAAAAAGGTATGATCACGGTCATGCAACAGGCACAGTGAGGGCTTTCTTCATGCCGGATGTGCTGCCATGTGCAATTCATTACAGGTTTTTTCAGCCTCTATATGCACTCTATCATTCACATGAATCATTAGATTCTCCTCATTGGGTCTATGAACATACAGAATTGTGCTAATGTTCACTCTAACATTCATAGGCAGAATATTACAGGCACAGCTTTCTAGCCCAAGGCAGGTGTCTTTTTTTCATCCAAACCAATGGTCAGATTTTGAAATTTCACCCCACGCCTCGTTCCAATTTCTGGACTTAAGTACTGTGCAGTGTGAGAGAAAGATTATTTATTCATAAGGCTCTGAACTCATAAAGAGTAATACAGTGTGTCATGCAGCGTTTCATGTCTGCTACGATTCTATATGAGCCCACGCTACACAGCTGCAGCCTTCAGTAGAGTTATTCAATAATAATGAATTGCATCACAATGTTAGTGGCGGCACTAGGCCGTACTTCCAATGCCTTGTTATTACTCCATCTGAAAAACCTCAGCGGCATTTCAGCCTGCAGTAGTGCATTTTTAGTCATAAAAGTGGAGTTTAGGGTTATGAAAGGGACGCCATAAAACCGTCTAAAGTAAGTAACAAACTAATATCTAGAATGGAGGCCTGAGCTCTCACATCTGTTTTCTATTTTCACCAGTGAACTGGAGAGACTTGCTCCTTAGTGCCGTCGTACGGAGAAACAAATGTTTGGCTAATAAAATCTTTCAAGCAGACTGAAGGGCTCGACCACAGTGTGGTAATTACACTGAAGGCTACCTAGATTCATGGCTCGTCTTCCAATGAAATAAACAGGTAATAAAACACAAGTCAGGGCTCCCCTGACAGCGTTCTAAAATCATCACAGTTTCCACAGACTTTCATTGAAAATATAGAATGTATATATTTTGCCCTGGTTCCCATTACTCGCAGGTAACCACATCAGGCCATACTAGGGGCTTTAATGGCTTACTCAATATCGCCTAGCCTATCTCAAAGCTCCATATACGGTGGTGGGGTAAATGCCCCAGTAAGTGTGTGCATCTTGCTGTGAGATCTGGAGCTGATTTGCACTCACCATTGCTTACGGAAATTCCACTTCCACCTAATCACTCTACATTTCACATCAGTAGGAGCACACGAGGCATATGCCTCTTCCTCCCACCAGGATTTACTGGGAGGCTTTACACACTGTGCATGGAGTTACCTTGGCTTCCGACCCATCTGCAAGAAATGAAAAGTAATTAGCCACTTGTTGATACAAACGAAGCCCAATGTTACGGCAAATAAAATTCTTATTTCTTGTTTTCCCAAAACGCCACCATTTTATCATCCAATATACAAATATCAAACCTGTAATGTTAAGTATTGTATTGCACCATGAACCATGTAGACCTCATCACACAGTGGTCAGTCCATCTTGGGCTCACCTGGCATGACAGACAGTGAAAGCGTGGGGATATTAGCTTTGAGGCAATGCTTTAGGATCAGAGGTTAAGCATGTATTTTTTCCACACAAAAGGTTGCACTTTGTTGAGAATTATGGTTCAAGTCCATAATGACTAGCATGACAGCATCTCAGAGTCTGCCAGTGTGTGGTCTTCTGGTCTCTGTTCCCCGTCTCTCTCCTGGCTCCTGACACTCAGAGCTGCAGCACGGCTCCCCCTAAAGGACAGTTCTGGTACTCCACACCAGGAGAGGGTTAAAAGAAGCACATGTCGATGTTCCACCAGGAAACATTGGAGCAAGACATTCTTCATCAAACCCCTTCACAAGACTGTGTTTGTATGTTTATTTTGTTTTATTTAATTAGATGAATATCAGTATGTTCAATTTATTTGAGTTAATTTCCCCTTTCTAATGAATTTACACATGATAACCTACATGTTTTATTTTGCCTGTTCCTATGACTATATATGATTTGAAAGTATTTTAGAAGAGAGTTGCACAACAACAATTCCAAGTAGGGGGTATGTAGGGGTCAGCCGTTATCACACGTATCATCACATTAGAATGCTGCCCCCTCTCTCTACCTCTGGAGGCAATGAGCTGATAGACCCCTGGCCGTTCCCTGAACACACCACACACATTCTGGAGATGCCGCACAGTGCTTTGAAAAGCCACTTCACTCTTTACACCTACAGGTAGTATGTTTATTAGTGAGTAGTTGTATACTAGAGCTCAGTTAACCTCAGCTCACCTCTTCAGAATGTATGTTTTGTTTTGTCCCCCTCTCTAAGAACACAAATAACTCAATTTGTTAGCACCTTATGACTCCGGTTTCCCTCTTCGACTGATAGTGAAGGAATTTGAGCTGTGCTGTTAGCAGCGTTGATGTAAAGCAGAGACATGAGAGCTGCCAGCGTTAATGGCAATAAAGATAAGTGGAAGAATGCTGAGTTTGAGAAAGCCGCAGGCTATGGAGGTGGATGGGATGGGGTTCACCACTTAAAAGCTCTCCTGTACAGGCGCTGATACAGGGAGGGTACGTGATGTGTGTTTATCAGGAATTATAATGCACTTCAAATCGCTCCCTTCCACCGAAACCACCAAGGAACAAAGCTAGCTAACAGCAACCCACAAACCAACAGAGGATTTAACCTACAGCTTTATTTAGTTCCCTGCTGTCTTTTTGGCCAGTATCCAGGTGTTAGGATTAGTTATGACATGTTGATCTGCAACAGTCATGCCAGAGATCGCTATCAGGAGTAAGAGCCGCTATCAGAAGTAGCTTATTGGATCTCTCTCTCTCTCTCTCTCTCTCTCTCTCTCTCTCTCTCTCTCTCTCTCTCTCTCTCTCTCTCTCTCTCTCTCTCTCTCTCTCTCTCTCTCTCTCTCTCTCTCTCTCTCTCGCAGGCATTGCCAATGTAAACAATGTGCTCTCAATCCCAGGATCTCTCAAAGGAAGAGGGGGCACTGCCCTGTCATATTGCCGGTGCCCATGATGCCTATAGGGAGACTGGGAGGAAGCCTGCTACAAAAACATTGTGTCATTCCAGGGGCTAAAGGGAGTAGGCATCTAGCAGAGCAATGGCCTCTGATGATCATACTGACTGGCTGCCTCTTGACATGTTTGCATGACGGCCTGCTGTTGAAGATCCTATCGTAACTCATACTCACTCATTAGAACCCATATAAACACAATTGAAAGTGACCACCGAGATAGAGGCAGGCTGAAGGGAGGATAATCGCTGGCTCTTATCCCCAACAGCAGCCACAGTTACACAGATGAGGGATCACGCTGTCATCACGGTTTTAAACAAAATGTCATCTCAGCAATTAAGACGTCATTTTTGGCTGCATTGTCACGGCCCTGCAAACCAGCCTGACTGATTGTTCTCCTACTGAACTGAAAGCCTCTCAGCATTTGTGCTCAGGTTTTTTCCCACATACTTCAACCGTCGCCTGACTGACTGCTGGGCTGCACCTATCACTCTCAGTTGTGTCTTCTGTAACTGGATGAGGAAGAGAGTCTTTGTTATTTTAGTGTGTGACGGTGTCCATGAGATGTTAAAAAAAAAAAAAAAAAAAAACTTTTACCAGTCCATCATCGCTTACTGTATAGGAGAGGAAGCCAACCTTTCATCAAATATCCTTATTTGTCAAGGGGCAGTTTATGTCCATGCTAACATTTCCTTCAGTTGTTGCGAAAATACGTATTCTAACAATACAGTGAGCACCATTCTTTTGTCTAGTCTGTTTTCCTGTTTAACCATGCCACCCTCATTCTCCGTGACTATTACAGACAGCCTTGGCTGGGGTTCAGCTCAGCTTGCCAAATATATTAGCCTGTTGTGCTGTTCAACATAAATCGAGAGTTAAACACGATCCAGTGGACAAGCAAAAGGCTTTTTACGAGGAGCTTGAATAGAAAGTACTGTGGAAGTCGCTCTGGATAAGAGCGTCTGCTAAATGACTTAAATGTAAATGTAAATGGAACGCGTTTCATTGGACTAAACTGTACAGGATACCTGCTGAAAGACATGACACTGATGAGGACATGAGTGGGTGGGGTTTGTATCCTGGTCATTACCTGTGCGTTAACATGTTGGCCAAGTCTTCTGATAAAGTCCAAAGCGCTTTTGTATGTTACTCATTTGGGCACTTTCCCGGACAAAGATTACGCCTCGTTCTCAAATAAAATCTGTGTCTGGTAAACCACCCCAACATGTCTGATCACACACGAGGAATGTTTACTGGGCAGCATAAAATATCTGCTTGGGTATTACACCTTCAATAAGGCATTTTCTCTTCTGAACATCAATAATTAGCTCATAATTGATTTCCCTGTGGCCAGTGTAGATAACCCCTGATTAAGGTGAGGATTACTTACACTGAGCCTTGTGGAGAACGATTACTGTCAGTCACCACACAATGGGCCTGATTTATGAAATATGACAATGCGAAGACATTCATGATTATTGATCGGCATTGTTAGCAGCATTAAAAGGTGCCATATGTCTTCATCCACGGCATGACATGTGTTAAGCAAATAAGTTTACTGCAATGTGAAATAAATTCTGAACCTGAAGGTAGCGTTTAGAGGTAGCTAGTGATACACATCACAGGGTTCCTTCATTATCTCTGGATGGAGGCTGAATTAGCCAAGTAGGAGGAATTCAAAAACCCTCCAGGCTTATCTTGACAAGCACATCCATAAACAACAGAGGGCTGGAGTATGTTTTGAAAAACACAAATAAATGCCATATTAGACAGATTTGAATGAATGATTTATGATCTTTTTGTTCTTGAAGGCACGCTTATGTGACGATAAGATATTTGGTCTCATATTCCCAAAACTCATGCCAGACATCGTACCCTATTAAAATGTTTATATAAAAAAAATATATATATATATATTAAAAAAAAGGTTTATTTTCATACAGTTTTAAGTTGCACTTTAGAATGTCAGAGGTGTTTCGGTAGTATCCTTTTAGGGCTAGTGAAGTTGTTCAGATGAATTACTATTAAATACTGTACTCGTATGTCAATGTTTACACCATTAGTGACAGCTTCCAGGCACAGGGCCACTTCATATAGTCTGTGTAGCTCCCACTGTCCCCACGCGACAGTTCAAAAGTTCAGCCACTTCCTCAAGGGTCTCATCACATTCTCACCACATCTTGCTTTTCAAAGCTTCATACAGACTCGGGCCTGTCAGGGGAGATACCACAAAAAATAGATTGACGGAAGACAGGATAGCAGGGCCCGGCAGGCCAACAAAGACGCCTGCCTCCTGGCTCTCTGGCTCTCTGGTTAGGAGGGCCTGGAAGATGGACCTGATATTAAAGGGTGTGTAGTGGTCCAGAGCCAGCGCCCAGAGAGAGAACCAATTGATTGTTCTGGAAACTGATGAAGCTCCAGCACAATTAGATTGCGAGGCAGTCGGTGCTGTGAGGTGAGAGAGCACACTGCTGCCTGGCCGTTGATTGATGGTAAAATCATAAGCGCACCATATTAACTACAGAGTTCACTGCTGGGTTGAGGTGGACCAAAAATTGCTGCTCTTATTAGATTGCAATAGGACTTGTGATGTAAAAAATTATCATTCTTTTTTTGGGGGTGGGTGGGGGGCTGCGGACAGTAATTTGGCATGCACGATGGTGGTTGTTTCTGCTCATCAAAGCCGTCAAATGTACAGTTGAACACGGAGGTCCTTGATGTTATGCTCTTCCCTTTACAACAACAGAAGTGGAACCTATTCAAACACCATCACTCATCTTCAAGGTCACATAGGGCTCCGTCATGTTATATAGTGTTTCTTCATCCCTCTAGTAGCCTACCACATCCATGTCAACCCACGTACGGTACGTTCTAAAAGCCAGGGAGCATCAGTTCGTCGTATTGCAGGACATAAAGATGAATATATCCGGGGTTTCGTAGATGTCAGGCAGCTGTCCAACAATAAGCATTATGTCATTATTTATTGTGTGAAATGTAAATACTCCCACTCCATATAAATCTGGTTTTATTGGACGTTGGCCCCTTGTTTAGATAAGGATTATGAAGGCCAAACAGTCCAGCGGTGAATGTTTTCCTTCCAATGAGGTCTGCTCAACATGTGGTTACAAACCTATTTTCCCTGTGGCTCAAAGTGTGTAATCCTCCTGGTCATTTGTTAGATAGTGCGTCTGGCCTGTAGAGAGGAGGTCTTTGGTGAAGCGTGGGGGGGACCGCTGAGGTGAAAGTCTATAGTAGCATATCTGGGGTTGGGGTATTCGCACTCATTTATCTCCATTCCTTGCACATGGTGTCTAGTAATAAAGGCTCAAGTGAAAATGGTGTTTATCATTGGAACGACAGCATCTCCCCGAAGCTGTGGAGGAAATGTGGAAAATAGATAACGCATTACAATAACATGTCCTTACTCTGAGGACGATCCAATTAGGAGAGCTTTACATCATGATAATCAGCCGGTTGTGTGTGTGTGTGTGTGAGTGTGTGTGTGTGTGTGTGAGTGTGTGTGTGAGTGTGTGTGTGTGTGTGTGTGAGTGTGTGTGTGAGTGTGTGTGTGTGTGTGTGTGTGTGTGTGTGTGTGTGTGTGTGTGTGTGTGTGTGTGTGTGTGTGTGTGTGTGTGTGTGTGTGTGTGTGTGTGTGTGTGAGTGTGTGTGTGTGTGTGTGTGTGTGTGTGTGTGTGTGTGTGTGTGTGTGTGTGTGTGTGTGTGTGTGTGTGTGTGTGTGTGTGTGTGTGTGTGTGTGTGTGTGTGTGTGTGTGTGTGTGTGTGTGTGTGTGTGTGTGTGTGTGTGTGTGTGTGTGTGTGAGAGTGTGTGTGTGTGTGTGTGTGTGTGAGTGTGTGTGTGAGTGTGTGTGTGTGTGTGTGTGTGTGTGTGTGTGTGTGTGTGTGTGTGTGTGTGTCTGTGTGTGTGTGTGTGTGTGTGTGTGTGTGTGTGTGTGTGTGTGTGTGTGTGTGTGTGTGTGTGTGTGTGTGTGTGTGTGTGTGTGTGTGTGTGTGTGTGTGTGTGTGTGTGTGTTCAACCAATAATTTAAAGCCAGAGATAATAGAACGTAGGGAAGTCTGGGGGAGCAAAGTAGAGTACAGCAGGGTTAGGGGCAGTTACACTGTAGCTTCCACACCACATGGGGCTGAAGGCACCTTCATTGGGGAGGACGGCTCATAGTAATAGCTGGAACGGAAGACGTTGAATAGTATCGAACTCCTCAAACACATGGCTTCCATCCGTTCCATTCACTTCCTTCCAGCCATTATTATGAGGCGTCCTCCCGCCTGCAGCCTCCTGTGCTCCACACACACATCTGCAGTGATCTACCGTGGGGAGCTTTTCCCCCTAGTGGATTAGAACAGTAATGGTAGGCAAAGCTGCTCAACAGAAATGAAGGATGTTTTTGGACATAATGAGTCAATGCTAGTGTTATGTTCAGTGGCAGTAGAAGCAACAGTGGTGATAGTTTTGACAGTGACAGCAGTAAAGGTAAGTTGATCACCTTCTGTATTTTAATACTGTCACGTTGCTTGCCTCGCTGTATAATTCACTTTGTGGGAACTTCTGGAGAGAACTTTGCAGACAGCTGTGCCAAAGTATTAGAGTGAAGCATGTATGTATGAGTTTGTTTTGTTGAGCACTGACGACAGGACATTGTGTTTCTCTTGCTGTTGCTGTGGCGTGTTCTGCACTGTGATGCCAGTCTGTTCTGGTGGGCTGCTTTTCCTGCTGCTCTGCATCTTCCCAGCCCGGGCCTCCAGGGGACACAGGGGGACGTATGACTGGGCCATGCGTTCCCCAACAGACTCATCCCCTTGGCGTCCTTCCTTCTGCACGTTCATTTCCACCCACCTCCTCTCCTTTGCTCACAGGGTGAACAGCCTAATGTTCTCTTGCACATCCGGCTTTACATCTCTCACATTCAGAACGGGAGACTGCGGAACAGGTGCACACGTTGCCACAAGGACAAAATGGACATTTGTACGTTTTTCTCAGCGACGCTCCGTGCTGACATGACATTTCACCACCCACTAGTATGTTTGGAGTACTTGCTTAACATTTCCAATATGCAGTGATTAATAGGCACTCCTGCAACTCAAGGACATACGGTGTACTTCCCATGTAAAAGAGATTCTCAAAGCAAACACACTGTACACGCTGGCGAACCTAATGACTCTCCGTAACATAGCACACTGTCAAGGAGCTGGTGCAGCAAATGATATTTGGAAGCCAAATTTAGCTGCTTTCCAAGATGCACCACAGATTAACAGAATGGAATTTGATGTGATGGAATTGAAGCAGGATCGAAAATACTACTGATGAAAGTCTTGAAAGAGTGCAATCCCATCGTGCATACTCAGTCTTGTTGGCAAGGAAGCACATGAACCAACATTAGCAGCCCTATCAGTGCTTGCTTTCTTGTTGTCACAGTCGATGTGTGTCTCAGCCATAGCATCTGTTTGGAACTGAGATCAAACAGGCTGCATCTTTACAGACTATGAACACATACAGTGCTTAGTAACCCTGCTCAGCCAGACAGCAGTCTGACTGCTGTTTCTCATTTAAATGAGATGGAACATCTTTTCTGAACCTCTTTGAGATCATTGTGAATAATAGTTATAACAAATGTTTATTCTAAAATAATACAACTAAAAAGTATACAAGATGCATTCACAGTATGTTTTATAGTAGGACGGAACATGGGTGTGTAACCTGACAATGAATAATTATAGGCTGAAATGAGCTGTATGTGGTGCATGTTTCCCTTCTGTGCCGTCGGCAAAGCAGAGCATTGTTTGTGGTGAGCATGAATGTTGACCTTTGGCCCCTGTCATATGGCCCCTCCAAACTCCCTGAAAGTTCACTGGACGGTCAGCGGATCCCTGTCCCGCGCCTCTTTCTGCAGATGTTGTATGGATGGAGACTTTATCCTCCTCGGGCACAGAGGCATGCACACGCACACACACATACAACCGGCTGATTATCATGATGTAAAAGGTCTCTCTCTCTCACACACACACACACACACACACACACACACACACACACACACACACACACACACACACACACACACACACACACACACACACACACACACACACACACACACACACACACACACACACACACACACACACACACACACACACACACACACACACACAGGTGAGATCAGCTCGCACATTGCGGCTAAGAATAGAAGTCAGGTCTATATTTTGTCCTTCTTCCGATTGTATTGTTCATTTTATGCCACCAGATTCTTAGTCAATATTGGGTCTTTCAGACTGTTAAAACCAAAGTTGTTAGAGATTAATTGCTCGATATTCCATGTTTCTTTTCAGTATCAGGGAGATGAGAGTAGATGTTTATCACAAAATATCTGCTAGGCTGAGCCATCTTCCATAATGGGGGAGAGGATTTTCATCTTGGAATTCATTAATACACTTTAGGTTTGAATTCAATCTCTCCTCCTGTGTGATTTGAATAATCACCATGTTGTGTAGTGGGGTAGAGCATGGCAGACTGCTTTGCTAGACCCTAATAGTTTGTTTAGGATCAGATTGGGAGAAGGTGTCGCTTGGTGCTAGAGATGATGATAATGGCTGGCGCTGCTGAGATGACTGTTGACATCATTACTCATGTGTTCTGCTGCACGCATCAATCTTCACACGCAGCACCGACACTCCTGAGGTGAATGAATTTTTCATTTCTGAGTTCAGAGCCAGGTCACCGAGACGCAGATATGAGAGGAGCACAGCAGGTAAACGAAAGGACATAAACAACTCATTTTTCTTGCTTTCATTTCATCTTTATTTGTGGGATCAAATTACTTTGTGCCCCTTACTAAAATTATTTCAGTCAAAGGGCTGGTCTATCATACAGAAACATTTGATTCAGATCTATGATGCTATCAAACATTTTGCTTTACGGAAAACAAAAGAAAGAGATTCACAGAAACCCCGCTCAAAAATACTAGCACATGACTCTTACTGTAGTAGCTTTGTGGCTATGCTAACCATAGCAAGACACTCTTCCTGTAGTAGCTTTGTGGCTATGCTAACCATAGCAAGAAACTCTTACTGTAGTAGCTTTGTTGCTATGCTAACTATAGTAAGACACTCTTGCGGTAGTAGCTTTGTGGCTATGCTAACTATAGTAAGACACTCTTGCTGTAGTAGCTTTGTGGCTATGCTAATCATAGCAAGACACTTACTGTAGTAGCTTTGTGGCTATCTTAATCATAGCAAGACACTCTTGCTGTAGTAGCTTTGTGGCTACTGTAGTAGGTTTGTGGCTAATGCAAGTAGTCTGGGTTTGATTAGATGTTCAATAGTCTTATGGCTTGGGGGTAGAAGCTGTTCAGAAGCCTCCTGGAACGCAGACCTGGCGCTCTTAAGCAAGGGTTAAGTGCCTTGCTTAAGAGCACATCGACAGATTTGTCACCTAGCCGGCTCAGGGTTTCGAACCAGCAACCTTTCAGTTACTGGCCCAGGACTCTTAGGTCCTTGCTATCTGTGATCCTTGGGATGTCCCTATCGCATTGAAGTTTAAAATGGCTAAGGTAAGGGTTAAGGTTAGTATTTATTAGGATCCCCAGTTAGCTGCTGCCGAGGCAGTCTAAACAGGAAACGCAACAACAAAAATACATAATATACATAAATATACATATCACCACATTTACATTACAATTTAGCCATTCAGCAGATGCTCCCATCCAGAGCGACCCACAGCTAGTGCATTCATCCTAAAATAGTCAGGCGAGACAACCACATATCACAGTTGTATCCCAACCACGTATCCCATACATAATACAATGCAAAATGCATATAAACGTCTGTGTCTCTTCACAGTCCCTGTCGTGCCTTAAGGTGTTCTTTTATCCGTTTTTTAAAATATGGTTTTATTGCTAACTTGAGTTACTGTACCTGGGGTGGCAAAGAGTTCCATTCAGCCCTTACCCAGCCTCTGTTCTGGACCTGGGGACTGTGAAGAGACCTCTGGTTGCATGTCTTGTGTGATACCGATGAGTGTCTGACCTGTGTGCCAGCTGCTTGAACTGACCGTTTGGTACCTTCAACACACCAACACCACGCGCAAAGACCAGTACTGATGCAGTCAATCTGTCCTCAACCTTTGACATTCGCCCACCGTGTACATCTAAGTGCAATACATGCTGCTGTGTTGTGGACCAACTGTAATTTGCCTATGTCCTTATTTGCCGCACCTGACCACACAACTGGACAATAGTCCAAGTGTGACAAACCTAGAGCCTGTAGGAACTGTCTGGTTGACTGAGATATTAAGGAAACAGAGCAACTGACCGTATCCTGGACAGACCTCTTCCCATTTTAGTAACCACTGAGTCTATAGGTTTTCGCCATGACAGCTTGCAGTTTAGACTCTTCAACTTGCTCAACGGCCACATTATTCAATAATAAATCGAGATGAGGTTTAGGGTTGAGCGAGTGATTTGTCCCCCCCCCCCCAAAAAAAAACCGATGCTTTTAGTTTCTGAGATATTTAGGTAAAGTTTACGGTTAGTGTTAAGGGTAGGGGTTAGGGTTTAAGGGTAAAGGACGTCCCGAGGATCCCGGATAGCACTAGCCACGCTCTTAGATGCTACCGCTACCCGCCTCCCCCATCCACACACTGTACTGTACATTCCCCTGACAGGTGGAGTGAAGGTGCAAGAAAGGCACACTTTCCCCACCGCATGCGCTAAACCATGCGCTGTCATCTTTACAAAGGATCTCCAGCGGGTGTGAACGGGATCATTAGTTGTGTGGCAGCGGAAGCGGCAGTGTTGTCAGCTACCTGCTATTTACTTCCCCCTCATTACTGTAGCGCTGGCGCTGGTGGGAGTGTCAACATCATTAACATGGCTGTCATTAGCGCTGTCCTAGAACTACATGAAGAACTTACTCCTGGAGAGATGAATGAATCTTCTCTCACCACCGCCCGCCCACTGAGGCTGATAGTGCAGTGAGTGAATGGGAGAGGTGTAAAGTGAATGGGATGCACTGTAATTGAAGTCTGGGGATTCGCGTGATTCTTTCTTAAAATATACAATTTTCATGTCTCTCTTACGTGTGATAGCCAGATGATCTGGACGTACTTCACTCAACGGTTGTGGCAGGAACCACACATTGGCCGGACACATTTGAATGCTTGTAATCCCCAAAAATGTGCAGGGTGAATTTCTGCAGTGCCGAGTTCTGTGGTATTTTCTTAATATGTACAAATGTTGGCAGTTTCTCAAAACCCCTGCGCTATGTAAGGATATACAGTAGGACTGTTCTGTACTGATTAGGTGGGAATGAGACCTGTGTTTTCATTCTCACCAGGCATTCGTCTTGTGCAAGTGCCTGGACCGCTAACAACATATCTAGGCTTGGATGTGGTAGCGTTGCTCCAGCTTGCACTAATTTCCAATGGAGAATAGACATAGCTAAAGAACAGTAAAGGATGATCATGGTTATTCCAACATCACATTCACCCCATATTGTCAGAGTGTAACCAGAAGACAAGGGCCATCTTGTGTTAGAGGACAACTTCATAGAGATATGATCCATGGACTGAGAGACTGTGAGAATTCAGGTTACAGACGATCCAGCTACAGATGCAGAGGCAGGGTCCTGCTGACGTGAGCAGAGCCATCTGCATCACATTCGACATGGGAAGAGAGGACAGAAGACGGCGTCGAGACAGTCATTGTTTTTCCTAAGAGGCCTGTCCTATTAATTGCACCTAGTGAGGGTTTAAAACAAACACAGTCTCTTGCACCTTGTCATCTGCCCGACCTGAGTGGATGTTATTGTAGCCAACTTCAAGGCCTCTGCAGCAGCTGCAATCACTTACAGCCGCCTGGTCCGCTGCCCGGCCCCTCAGTGCCCCCGAGTAGAGTTTCCCCATCAGCCTTTACTGCAGGGATAAGGCCGCTCCATGTCTCTGCTCTCTGTACTACGCTGTTTCTTCAGCCCCTTCAACCTCCTCCCAGATATCTAGTCAGAGACACACAACAGGAAGCATTGTATTTAAGCTCTGTGTCCATGTCTTCAAAAGGACTGTTTCAGAGGCCACAGGCAGGCTGTCTGCTTCCACATGCCTTTTTCTCCATGGGGCTGGGGCTTGGGGATGGGGCTGGGCGGTTTTCGTGCGGTTCTGACCAATGGCGGAGCTGGGACTGCTCTGATTTACTGCTCATCATTAAGTCAGCACATTCCTTCCCCCTACGGCCCAGGTGGCTGGGGGGGCCCCGAGGCCCAGACCCCGAGGAGAAAGGGTCCGTTCTGGAGCAGAGTAGAACATAGCAGTGTTAGAACAGAGCAAAGCAGAGCTGGGAGCAGCAGAGCAGCTTCAGACCAGAGGCATCCTGCGCCACGGACATGCCAACATCCCACTCTGACAGGAAACACTTAATACAGAGCATCTCAGCACCCTGTGCATTTATGAAGGATACGTGCTCTTATTTATAGGCCCCAGAATCCTGTTTCCACCCCACTTCAACTATGTGCCGATCGTGACGGAGATATAGGTACAAGTGAAAACATAAGGGGAGAGTGGACCCTGTCAGATGCAATATAATAAACACTATTCATTACAATAAAGACTGCCAAAGACCATCTGAGGATTATCTCTCACTGAGAATGAATTATGATAAAGCCGATAGCCAAATGACAGAATACACAACAGCTTGTTCTCATAATAAACAATTAGATTTGAGTTACATTTTATTAGTTGTTGTGAGGTTTTCCTGTAGGCCTGTGCAAATCTATAATTTACAACCCCATAGTCTAATGCTTTTGTCCAATTTCAGTCCTCTTGTTTTTTCTGTTAGTTTTCCCCCTTAAGGTCTCAACATTCAATGAATCACCAACATTCAATGAATCACCAATGTTTGAAGAAGTCTTAAGAGATTTTTGGACCTACTTTGCCCCCTAGTGGTGGTATATGATACCATGTTTCACCCAGAAACAGCTGCATATGAGCTTCTCCACTGGAAGTCTAACAGCACACTTTACTGTAGCTCTCCCTCCGCTGCTCTCCACTAAACAGCAATACAGTAAAAACTATATTCAACCCTTTTACAAGTACGTTTGTTATTTTACAGGATGTAACGTGAGCCACTCTAATTTTGACAGTAAAGAAAATGGAGTTGTTAGACTTTTTAGCACTTAATGAAATTTTACAAGCAGACTTTTATGTTTACAAGGCTACAAAATCCCTGGCAGTCTGTCCTCGGGTCCCTTTCAGCTGTGAACTTTAACTGTGAGTGAACTGAAACGTACATTATGTCTTAACAAACTAGTTTTAGGAACACATGGGAATATCTCGTTTCCTAGCTTGTTATGACATGGGATTAACATGGTTCAACAGGTTTGCACTGGCTCTATGCAGACACTCACACATACTACACTCCAACACACACACACACACACACACACACACACACACACACACACACACACACACACACACACACACACACACACACACACACACACACACACACACACACACACACACACACACACACACACACACACACACACACACACACACACACACACACACACACACACACACGCTGCTGCTACTCTGTTTATTATCAATCCTGATTGCCTAGTCACTTTTACCCCTACCGACATGTACATATTACCTAAATTAGCTCAACCACCTCATACCCCTGCACATTGACTCGGTATCGGTACTCCTTGTATATAGCCTCATTATTGTTATTTTATTGTTACTGTTTCCTTTTGAGAAGTACTTTTTAACTCCACATTGTTGGTTAAGGGATGGTAAGTAAGCGTTGCACGGTAAAGTCTACACCTGTTGTATTCGGCGCATGTGACAAATCGCTCTGGATAAGAGCGTCTGCTAAATGACTTAAATGTAAATGTAAATGTAAATAACATTTGATTTGATTTCTGACTCGGAGTTAGTCACTTTTCGTGTTCACCGTCCGTCACAACCTCTGACATTCCTAAAGCATTGATTAAAATGATCTCCATTACAACCATGTTCTCCATAGTTGTTGACTAACATACTGTGTTCGTTGAGGTGACCTACGGTTTTATCAAGACAGCGTCTTTGTTTTGCTGTTGGGAAGAGCCTCTGCCTCCCCCCTGCTTGGTGGTAACATGAGACAGACCCCAGGCCATTTGCTTGGTCAGACATGCTGACCAGACGGTCACACCAGGCATGACTTTCAGCTCTGGCCTTCCTCTCTGACACTGTATTGGTCAGTTCACACCCGGGCCACTTGACCAGAGCCACCAGCTAATCATTCACAGGACAATCAATAATGTGTGGTTGTGGTTCAGTCTCATGCCTTATTGTCTAGGAAATCATGTCTTGTGTTGTATAATTTTATCAGACCAATTCTTTGTCTAATAGTATGATTCATTTTGTTATCGTAAAAGGTTAAGGTTTACATATCCCATGTAAAAAAAATGGTAGATTCGAATAGCAATTGTCAGTGATTTGGAAGGTTGACAGCATGTCTGTCTGAAACATAGAATTAGGACTTAGAGATCCTAATAAATTCGTATTCTATGGTTTGACATGCAACTATACACCTTTCCCAACAATCCATTGGTCATAATTACATATGCACTTGCATATAGTTAAATTAAAGATGCAAAATAAAACCGTTACGTTTTTCTGTCTACAACTGTATTCGCAGCCAGTGAAGTATTTGGTCAAAACAAGATGACAGCTTTGAAGTGTGAGTCAATGCAAACGGCAGTCTCTGACATTTATGACGTGTGGAGATGAGAAACATGAATCTCTCTCTCTCTCGCTCTCTCGCTCTCTCTCTCTCTCTCTCTCTCTCTCTCTCTCTCTCTCTCTCTCTCTCTCTCTCTCTCTCTCTCTCTCTCTCTCTCTCTCTCTCTCTCTCTCTCTTTCTCTCTCTCTTATAGGAAGACAATCTTGTAGCTTGTCACTTTTATGAAATGGACCCCTGTGGTTTGAGTATGGTCTCAACCTTTTCTCAATTCATCCTGTCTTGTTATGAATGGCTAAGAACAAAGCCTCCTCTTACAATTGAAGCACCAAGCGCTTGGCATACAAACGGCTTGATTGTGGCAGGTTGTAGCCTAAATGAGAGTTTGCTGCCAGGGAAAAAGAGTGTGAAACGCAAGACCACTATGTAGTGTTTGGTGCATTGTCCTATAGTAGCATTCATTCACTGACTGCTAGAGAGAGCGGCCGTGCAGCTGTTTCCTCCATGGGCCCACACACCACCTCTTTGAACAGCGCCAGAAATACTGCATTGTAAAATGAATTGAACATCGTGGCCTTATGGTCTGCTTCCTGTTGTCATTGTGCCATCAGTCGCAGGTTAAAATGGGATGTTAATAAGTTACGGTAACTTTCACTACACACATTATGTTGGGTCGATAAAGAAGTGTATGGACTGCCATCTCCCGTGTTGAAATCCTTTGACCACCCCCTTGTCTTTTGAGCGATTAGACTGCCACATGACTGCACAGTAATCGCTGTAAAACCATCCTGCAAAAGCATCCTGTACAACCATCCTGTACAGGGAGCTCAGTGCTAGAGTGGATCCACTGTAAGATCAACGCTGTTCACCAGCTGTGAGAGAATGCAGTGTGGTTTCTTCCGGCTAGCGTTGAGACATGCTCTGGTTTATTGTCAGCATTAGGAGAATAAGTATGCCTCCCTCAGGAGCAAAGGCTTCTCCAGTTGTATGCATAGGACATCATCACTCTTGTTCAACAACCTGACACATATTTTGGTGGGATTGTCGCCACAAGAAGGAAGTTGTAAACGGGAGAGGCTCCCAATCCAGGAAGTCTCTTTTGGTTGGGGATAATCTTGCCTTGAGAACAGGTGGAACCCTGTGTAGCCCTCTAACCTACCCCAGAACACACAAAGAAACTAAGGAGAGTCTAAATATTCTTTCCCTTTTAATGCTGCCAATATCTGCATTATGACATTCATATTGGTCATTGGTGTACATGATTATCTGTTCATCACAGTATTCATGAAAGCTTCCTTTCAACACTTCCCCCGAGATATGATCACTACCAGCGCTTCTAACGCCGATGATGGCGCCGGAGAGGATGGCTGTTGTTTTATTGGCTCTTAACCAACTGTGCTATTTTTTTCGTTTCTTCTCATTATTTGTAACTTATTTTGTACATCATTTTGCTGCCGCTGCCGTTGCCGTAGTCGGATGGGAAGGATATACTCCAACACCTGAACTGGCCCTCATCCCCGTCATTCGCAGGAGAAAGGAACAGAGATTTTGCGGAAGATCGGGAAGCGTTGTGAGGATCAGGCGACGAGTGGATAATCTGCCTTTGCCATCCATACCGTTAGCCAAAGGATAATCACTGGAAAATAAATGGGACAAACTAAGAGCACGTATATCCTACACACAGGACATTAAAAACTGTAATATCTTATGTTTCACCGAGTCGTGGCTGAACGACGACATCAATAATATACAGCTGACGGGTTATACACTCCATCGGCAGGATAGAACAGCAGCTTCTGGTAAGACACGGGGCGGGGGCCTATGTATATTTGTAAACAACAGCTGATGCACGATATCTAAGTAAGTCTCTGGGTTTTTCTTGCCTGAGGTAGAGTATCTCATGATAAGCTGTAGACCATACTATCGACCTAGAGAGTTTATCTGTATTTTTAGTAGCTGTCTACATACCACCACAGACCGAGGATGGCACTAAAACCGCACTCAATGAGCTGTATACTGCCATAAGCAAACAGGAAAACGCTCATCCAGAGGTACCGCTCCTAGTGGCCAAGGCATTTAATGCAGGGAAACTTAAATCAGTTTTACCTAATTTCTATCAGCATGCTAAATGTGCTTACAGAGGGAAAAAACTCTAGACCACCTTTACTCCACACACAGAGACACATACAAAGCTCTCCCTCGCCCTCCATTTGGCAGATCTGACCATAATTCTATCCTCCTGATTCCTGCTTACAAGCTAAAATTAAAGCAGGAAGCACCAGTGACTCGATCAATAAAAAAAGTGGTCAGATGAAGCAGATGCTGAACTACAGGACTGTTTTGCTATCACAGACAGGAACATGTTCTGGGATTCTTCCGATGGCATTGAAGAGTACACCACATCAGTCACTGGCGTCATCAATAAGTGCATTGATGACGTTGTCCTGAAAGTGACTGTACTTACATACCCCAACCAGAAGCCACGGATTACAGGCAACATTTGAACTGAGTTAAAGGGTAGAGCTGCCGCTTTAAAGGAGCGGGACTCTAACCCGGAAGCCTATAAGAAATCCCGCTATGCCCTCCGACAAACCATAAAACAGGCAAAGCGTCAATACAGGACTAAGAGCGTTACATCGGCTCCGACGCTCGTTGAATGTGGCAGGGCTTGCAAACTATTACAGACTACAAAGGGAAGCACAGCCGAGTGCTGCCCAGTGACACGTATTATCGACGGGCTGTAGTGGAGCAAGTTGAGAACTTCAAAATCCTTGGCGTCCACATCACCAACAAACTAACATGGTCCAAGCACACCAAGAGAGTAGTGAAGAGGGCAAGACAACACCTATTCCCCCTCAGGAGACTGAAAAGATTTGGCATGGGTCCTCAGATCTTCAAAAGGCTTTACAGCTGCACCATCGAGAGCATCCTGACTTGTTGCATCACTGCCTAGTATGGCAACTGCTCAGCTTCAGACCGCAAGGCACTACAGAGGGTAGTGCGTGCGGCCCAGTACAACACCAGGGCCAAGCTTCCTGCCATCCAGGACCTCTATACCAGGCGGTGTCAGAGGAAGGCCCTAAAAATTGTCAAAGACTCCAGCCACCCCAGTCATAGACTGTTCTCTCTGCTACCGCACGGCAAGCGGTACCAGAGCACAAAGTCTAAGTCCAAAAGGCTTCTAAACAGCTTCTACCCCCAAACCATAAGACTCCTGAACAGCTAAACATATGGCTACCCAGACTATTTGCATTGCCCCCCCCCCCTTCTACACTGCTACTACTTTGTTTATTTTCTTTATTTATGCATAGTCACTTTAATAACTCTACCTACATGTACATATTACCTCAATTACCTCGACACCGGTGCCCCCGCCCATTGACTCTGTAGCTACTACTTTTATCTCTTTTATCTTTTTCCGGTATTTTCTTAAAACTGCATTGTTGGTTAAGGGCTTGTAAAGTAAGCATTTCACTGTAAGGTAATACACCTGTTGTATTCGGCATGTGACAAATAAAATCTGATTTAACTATCGACTTAGTGAACAACAGATACGGACACATCCAAGCTTAGGGCGTGTTAATGTATTGTTCATATAACCTCTTCCCTGGGCACTTATGTAACTCCAACCCGTCATTATATACAGATGTAGGATCTTAATTTGAGCCAGTTTTCTACAGCAGGAAAACACATTACAAAGGTGTGTGTGTACACCTGGTTGTCGAACATCTCATTCCAAAATCATGGGCATTAATATGGAGTTGGTCCCTGCTTTGCTGCTATAACAGCCTCCACTCATCTGGGAAGGCTTTCCACTAGATGTTGGAACATTGCTGTGTGGACTTGCCTCCATTCAACCACAAGAGCATTGGTGAGGTTGGGCACTGATGTTGGGCGATCAGGCCTGGCTCGCAGTCGGTGTTCCAATTCATCAAAAAGGTGTTCGATGGGGTTGAGGTCAGGGCTCTGTGCAGGCCTGTCAAGTTCTTCCACACTGATCTATACAAACCATTTCTGCATGGACCTCGCTTTGAGCACAGCTGCATTGTCATGCTGAAACAGGAAAGGGCCTTCCCCAAACTGTTGCCACAATGTTGGAAGCACAGAATCGCCTAGAATGTCATTGTATGCTGTAGCATTAAGATTTCCCTTCAATGGAACTAAGGGGCCTAGCCCGAACAATGAAAAACAGCCCCATAACATTATTCCTTCTCCACCAAACATTACAGTTGACACTATGCATTCAGGTAGGTAGAGTTCTCCTGGTCAATGGCGGCGAGCTTTACACCGCTCCAGCCAATGCTTGGTTTTGCGCATGGTGATCTTAGTCTTGTGCGCTGCTGCTTGGACATTGAAACCCATTTCATGAATCTCCAGACAGTTCTTGCGCCGATGTTGCTTCCAGAGGCAGTTTGTAACTCGATAGTGAGTGTCGCAACCAAGGACAGACAATTTTTACCCGCAACACGCTTCATCACTCGGCAGCCACGTTCTATGAGCTTGTGTTGCCTACCACTTCGGGTCACTTCAAAATAACAGAATTTACAGTTGACTGGGCCCAGGCAGCTCTAACGGGGCAGAAATTTGACAAACTAACTTGTTGAAAAGGTGGCATCCTATGACGGTGCCACATTGAAAGTCACCGAGCTCTTCAGCAAGGCCATTATACTGCCGATGTTTGTCTATGGAGATTGCATGGCTGTGTGCTCGATTTTATACACCTGTCAGAAACGAGTGTGGCCAAATCCACTACTTTGAAGGGGTGTACACATACTTTTGTATATATAGTGTAATCCTTCAGCAACAGGAAATTATTATAATTAATGGAACTTTTTGTAGGGGTTGATACATGTTTCTTAAGGGAAAATCAAGTGGAAATTACAAACTTCAGAAGCCTTTTTAAACCTCAAATACACTACAGTTCTCCTGCAACAGGGTGATCAAACTAAGACCTTACATCTGTAGCACTCAACAGCTGGCTAGGGGCTCACAGAATGGCTAATTTGCATTGCATTTTATTGCAGTCATATAGCTGGAGCTGTAAATGCCTGTCTGATTGGGCATTGTGCTAGGTTGTTTAGTACACACGGAAAATGCTCTGAGATCTCCCAGGAGGTGCATATTGGCATCATTCACTCGAGAACTCAGCCTAAATTCAATGCTGATTTGAGACCAAAAATGCATGCAGGTTGAATAACATTATTATTATTATTATATATATTTCATGTTTGTATGTTTTTATAATAAAACATGTACTAATCATAGCATTCTAGTACGTTGCTGCAGTAACGGAACATTTAACCAGAGGCCTAACGACGTGAGTGGAATAGGGTTCTTACAACCCAGTCTCTGATTGGCTGGTTGTCACCTGCATGAATACTGTGGGGGCAGAGATTGGCAGCTCTATAACTCCTTCAGACAGGTTTGTCATTCAGTGTCAATGGCCCACCAGGGAGCTCCCCCCAATATCAGAGCCAACACTGACGGACGACTGTAGGCTCAGCTGTTGGGATGGTGTCACTGACACGCCCTCCCATTACCTGTCACATGATATGTGTCACTGACACGCCCTCCCATTACCTGTCACATGATATGTGTCACTGACACGCCCTCCCATTACCTGTCACATGATGTGTCTCTGAAGTGTGCCGCAATGACATCCCATTCCAACTAAGGCCAAAAGCATGGTTATGGTCAACTTTGCGCTCAGCCTGATGTTTGCAGCAGACAAAATGACATTTAGGTAACCATACACAGAGGACATTGCTCCACAGAGGAAAAAGAAAATGGTCATTCTCTAATGTTGTGACTGATAACATTGTAGGGTGGTGATGAAAATACTTTCTATATTGAATTCATTTTCAGCAAAACCAATGGGGCGCTTTATTTCCTCATGGGATTCTTATTGAGGTCCTTGTGGCGTGGCTCACAAAACACTATGCCCTGCTCAGTAACACCGCCTCGAGGGCTTCTATGGAGGTTCCAGTCATTGTTCGATTGTTCTGCCTCGCTTCACAGTTCCTACTGGCTCAAGTGTGAAATACAGTACATAGCAGGAAGGAAGAGGGGCTGGGTGGGGGGTTGGGTAGGGAGCATGAGCCCTGACCATAAAGCCTGGCAACCGCCCTGCTGCATTGTTCACCAGCGTCATTCCAACGCGGTCTCATTGGATTTCTCCTGCCACTCTGCACATCCTGTTGTTTTATTGGCACTAAAGGTCTTTGCTGGCAGCCAGACACAACATGTATCCTGACCATACTGGTTGTTTGCTTTTGTTTTACCATATAGCTTCTTGCTGAGCATGAAGCCGGGAGGACTAAAGAATTAGAACCTAAGGGTGTTTAATGCCATGTTCTAAACGCAACGACTGGGTGTGAAGGAGCACTCATAGCAGAGCAACAATCAGGAGAAACATCACCTCCCAATAATATGCTGAGAATATGCTGCAGGGTACCGTTGATTGAGCATACTAAGATATTTCCTATCCTTTACCCACAGCCTATGTCAACCAAATGTCTTCTTGTAGCACCACCTTGTGGTCAAGCACTGTGGTCCTCTCATGGAGAAAAGCTCTCCGGCATTACATTAAAACATTGATCTGTGCAACAAATGGCTCATCTCAATTCTGGTCAACTATACAAACACACACAAGTATGTTATTTTGTTTGTAAAGAGAGATGTTTTTTTCACAGAGGATTATCAAAATCAAATCCAAAATGAATTTTATTTTCTGTATATACAGTCATACAGATAGATGTAGGTCCTTCATTTGAGCCAGTTTTTTACAGCAGGAAAATAATTCTGCAGC
Organism: Oncorhynchus gorbuscha; assembly: GCF_021184085.1. NCBI lineage: Eukaryota > Metazoa > Chordata > Actinopteri > Salmoniformes > Salmonidae > Oncorhynchus > Oncorhynchus gorbuscha. The sequence continues at coordinate 61,031,198 of NC_060181.1, forward strand.
AACAGGAAATGAGAATTGTTATTTGGATTATAATTCAAGGACATTTTTGTAGGGGTTGATACATGTTTAGTTTGGGAAAATCCAGTCTGACATTTTAAAGTGGAAATTACAAGCTTTAGAAGCCATTTTCAACATTGAATACACTACAAGTTTGCATATCCTGCTGCGCAAGAACATTCTGAGCAACAAAAGAGTGATCAAAGTAAGACCCTACATCTGTACAGGTCCACATCCATATTTTTTCAAAAGAAACCTATTTTGTATAAATTTCTCTTTTCTCTTTATAAATAGTCAGATAAATGATTTCATATGCTAACCACATTGAAACATTCTAGGGAAGAACTCCACATGTACAGTTTGCAGTCTTACAGCTGTCAGGAAAGTCAAACAGCCTGTGTGTGTGATTGGGCCTGGACATGACAATGCATCTCATTTCAACAGGAACTGCACCCTCTGGTGGCGGGGTCTAGAATGCTCTGGACAATTATTTTGTTGCTCTTCCCAACCCCAACCAACAGGGGCTACATTGTGATTTGAGAGTAAAAGTGGAGGAACTGTCTCCACTATTGGTTTGCTGTTGTATTCCCAGTTTCACCTCTGCAATACCACTCCATCAAATATAAATCAATAACTGAAATCACATTCCTTTTGTGTTTCTGTCATCGCTATTGTTTTTCAGTAGCACTTGTCACGATGGGATTAGGATGTGAGTGTATGAAGACACCAATAAATTAACTTGTGAATGAGGTATTGTCCAATTGGCAACAAGTCCACGTTAGGTTACTCTAGGGTATTGTCCTTCTCTTGTATGGAAAGTAACCTACCTCAGATGTTAATGAACAATACTTCATGAATTCATTTGTTTTTTAAAACCCATCTACCATTTTTGATCTATCGCTCATGGTTAGGAAGCGAACATGTGCTGAGAGGCCTGTAGTCGAGAAGTTTGATAAACGTTTCAAGGTGGGGGAGAAGACATGCTTTACTGTGTCCGGATACCTGGTCAAAACAACACTAAATGCCGAGAGTGAACGGAGGCTACCTTGAAAAGAAACTGTATCTATAAACATCTAGAAGCATCTATAAACACCACAAAGTTTTAAAAAGCTATCAGATCAGAGAGAACCCTCTGCAGAAGGTACGGTAAGGTAAACTATACAGTTGAAGACGGAGGTTTACATCCACATTAGCCAAATACATTTAAACTCAGTTTTTCACAATTCATTACATTTAATCCTAGTAAAAATTATGTTTTAGGTCAGTTAGGATCATCGCTTTATTTTAAGAATGTGAAATGTCAGAATACTAGTAGAGAGAACGATTTATTTCAACACAATCCCAGTGGGTCAGAAGTTTACATACACTCAATTAGTATTTGGTAGCATTGCCTTTAATTGTTTCACTTGGCCCCTTAGTTCCAGTGAAAGGAAATCTTAATGCTACAGCATACAATGGCATTCTAGACGATTCTGTGCTTCCAACTTTGTGGCAACAGTTTGGGGAAGGCCCTTTCCTGTTTCAGCATGATAATGCCCCCGTGCACAAAGCGAGGTCCATAAAGAAATGGTTTGTCGATATCGGTGTGGAAGAACTTGACAGGCCTGCACAGAGCCCTGACTTCAAACCCATCGAACACCTTTGGATGAATTGGAACGCCGACTGCGAGCCAGGCCTAATCGCCCAACATTAGTGCCCAACCTCACTAATGTGCTTGTGGCTGAACGGAAGTTCCCGCAGCAATGTTCCAACATCTAGTGGAAAGCCTCCCCAGAAGAGTGGAGGCTGTTATAGCAGCAACGGGGGGGACCAACTCCATATTAATGCCCATGATTTTGGAATGAGATGTTCGACGAGCAGAAAAGTCCACATACTTTTGGTCATGTAGTGTAGCTAAACCCGCCAGAGAAAGAGAGAGAACATAACACACCTCAGGTTTTTGTACAGTACCCCTGAGAGCAGGGAGGACACTGACTCTTCTCTGTGATTGGAGAGATACGGCTCAGGGCTGGAATCAGGCCGAGTCTGTGAAAGCCTGGGGATGGTGTAGTGAAGCTAGGCTGGTCCAAGCCGCAGTGTTGCTTCTCTTAATGTAGCGTTGAGATGATGATGGCAGACTCCATCACTCCCTCTCATCTGGAAGAAAGCTAGTTTAAAAATAAAAAAATACAAATAATAAGATGTTTTATGTCACATACACCAGATATATGTAGTGAAATGTGTTGTTTTACAAGGTCAGCCATAGTAGTAGGTTGCCCCTGGAGCAAAGGACAAGGACAAAATCGACAGTGTACCGTGGTTGCAGTGTTCCAAAAATGTCGCTTCGTTTATACTGTATGAAGTCTGTTCGTGGTCAGAATCACAGGGTTTGACCATCTACTCTTTCTAGTTTCAGTTCAAGCAAGAGGAGAGGCATCTGATTGATTGCAGTCGTAACCGTAACAAGTTGTAATCGCTAAATGAATATTGAAAGAGATATAGAATGGGTGTAAACTACACTAAACAAAACTGCCATGTTGGTTTATTGGGTACAGAAGAATAAACCACTCCACTAGCTGCATCTAATGTACAGTACGGTGTAGGCCAGGACTCTCCAAACTATTTCCTGTTGTTTTTCATTCCAACCCTAATCTAGTGCACCTGATTATAATAATGAGCTGATTGATAAGATGAATCAAGTTAGTTACGACTGGAGTTGGAGTGAAAATCTATTGGAGGGTAGCTCTCCAGGAACAAGGTTGGATAGCCCTGGTGTAGGGCTAGGGTACACATACTGCTTCCCTTGCTCGTTCAGATCGCAGAAGGTGTGTTGTTTCCCCACACACATTGGTTAGCTGCGTTCTCTTTGCTACTAGATTAAAACTCTCAGTTCCCATGAGAAAAGCTCCACTGTTTCCCTTGAACATGGTCTGTACAGTTTTTTTTCAAATCAATTTCTCTCCTACAGATGGTTGTGGTGCCACTGAAGTCATCAGGGTCATGCACTTCCCTCTGTAGTAGTTTGCCAGCAGTGTCTGGCTGAAAAATGGAGCACTCTGGACGAGAGGGGTATATGAACGGAGATAGGTTGACACAACCATCTATTTGGCTCAGGTGAATATAGCCGAACAGCAGCACAGTCCCCTCTCTGCAGCATGGGCCAAAGTCTATTGGAAACGATTCCCTCAGTGTAGTTTAATTTTAAATCCCGTTTCTACCCAAATTATAACCAGTAATAAGGATGTTGCTGTCCTTAAAAGGGGCAGTACAGTTAAAGACGTGATTTTCCTTTTTTATGATATTTCTACTATGGAGGTCGAAATAAAACTGAAATTGTAACAAACAAAACACGATAATGTCATTTTTGTGTAAATAAATGCCTGGGATTTCAGCCGTCCAGGTGGGATGGAACTTTTGGCCCACATCATGACATCAAAATGTGATCTGATTATAATAGACCAATGACCATTCATTTGGGTAAGGGGGTGGGCTCTAGACCAGACCAATCAGGGCTGTGTATGTAAATATCTTCACATTTGTTTCCTAACATCCACATGATCAGACTAAGCATTTCAAGGGCCAAAATGAGGCTCAGTGAAGTAAATGATAACAAATCTACGAGTTATTTTCATTAAATAAACACACACAGTGATTTACAAGACACACAGTGATGATTTAAAAAATACAATTAAAGAGGATGTGTTTTTATGTGTTGCATGTGAGCCTCATGCCAAAGACATTTTTTGGATAGATAATGAAGCTTTTCGTATTTTGAATTGAATTTCAGCCCTGCAGGAAATTAATTGTCCATTATTTAACATTACAAATTACAGTTGAGACACAGCGGAGAGAGCTCCGAGATGGAGAGATTTGACAAATGGATTTAAAGTATCAATGATTCCCTCCAAGATGCCTGTGGTGAAAATGCACGAGATGAAATGACAGAGGATATTAGGTAATAATGTGTGATACTCAACATGATAATAGGCATAATGTGATTAGTTGGTAAGGAATATGTTTATTTCTGTCACAATTACATAAACTTAAACATGAAATTTCACGAGGGTGAATTGGAGTATTACAAATTGTCATGATGGTTGCAGCGTTTTGAAAGGGCTTGAGGCTACGAAACAGACGTTGTGGGAGTGTTTTTAAAGGGCTTGAGGCTATGAAACAGACGTTGTGGGAGCGTTTTGAAAGGGCTTGAGGCTATGAAGCAGACGTTGTGGGAGTGTTTTGAAAGGGCTTGAGGCTATGAAGCAGACGTTGTGGGAGTGTTTTGAAAGGGCTTGAGGCTATGAAGCAGACGTTGTGGGAGTGTTTTGAAAGGGCTTGAGGCTATGAAGCAGACGTTGTGGGAGTGTTTTGAAAGGGCTTGAGGCTATGAAGCAGACGTTGTGGGAGTGTTTTGAAAGGGCTTGAGGCTATGAAGCAGACGTTGTGGGAGTGTTTTGAAAGGGCTTGAGGCTACGAAGCAGACGTTGTGGGAGTGTTTTGAAAGGGCTTGAGGCTATGAAGCAGACGTTGTGGGAGTGTTTTGAAAGGGCTTGAGGCTATGAAGCAGACGTTGTGGGAGTGTTTTGAAAGGGCTTGAGGCTACGAAGCAGACGTTGTGGGAGTGTTTTGAAAGGGCTTGAGGCTACGAAGCAGACGTTGTGGGAGTGTTTTGAAAGGGCTTGAGGCTATGAAGCAGACGTTGTGGGAGTGTTTTGAAAGGGCTTGAGGCTACGAAGCAGACGTTGTGGGAGTGTTTTGAAAGGGCTTGAGGCTATGAAGCAGACGTTGTGGGAGTGTTTTGAAAGGGCTTGAGGCTATGAAGCAGACGTTGTGGGAGTGTTTTGAAAGGGCTTGAGGCTATGAAGCAGACGTTGTGGGAGTGTTTTGAAAGGGCTTGAGGCTATGAAGCAGACGTTGTGGGAGTGTTTTGAAAGGGCTTGAGGCTATGAAGCAGACGTTGTGGGAGTGTTTTGAAAGGGCTTGAGGCTACGAAGCAGACGTTGTGGGAGTGTTTTGCTTGGAGGATGCTAAACTATGTGTTTGGACGTTATCATGGAAGGAAGACCTTCGGGTTTGACCGGTCCTTCCTCCTCTAGACCCCACCTAGCTCTGGTCTACGGACCGTGGTCCACCTAGGTCCTGCCCCGATGATGCTGAAGACCAATGGATCATTCCATTGAATTCCTAATGGCATGGTCATTGAGTGTCATATCCTATTATATAGCCTAGTTCTCTTCATGCCAATGGAAGTTTGTGCAACGCACTACATTGTGATATCCCTCAATTGACAGATACAGTTTACGGATGTATATTACGTCAAAAGACGTACATTTTTCTAAAATAACTCTATGTGCCTACATCTACATTAGTCACAGTGCTTACAAAACATGCTTCACACCATCATACCATCCCACTCTGGAGTCGGGACGTCGCCTGTTGAGTAATGAAGTGTTGGAGTTCAGTAACGAGAATGTTTACAGGGCGTGCTTGTTGCACATGAATCAAGCCCAGTGTGTGGTTACGTAAATATGAGCTTTGCCCTGTGCCCAGCCAGCCAGTCAGAGCCTCTTCTTTTTTTTCCTCCTCCTTTTTTCCCCCTTCTTCAGGAAATGGGAGCCAAATTCCTGTGGAATGAAGAGGAAACGTGCGAGTGGCAGCCCTGGCCTACCACAGGATCCTCTGAAAGGAGAGGGTCTGAAAAGCCATGGCTCTTTCCTTTGGTGTGGACTTGTAGCAGGACTCGGTAGGTGAAACGGATGGAATAACAACACACATCCTGAGTGTTCTTTTCATTAGCAGCACGGTTGAATGTTTTCCATCATCCTGCTGAGAGAAACGAAGAGACCCTTATTTCTGAACTGGACAAATGACCTTTTCCCCTCTTGGGAGATGCAGCTGCATTTAATATTGAGTGTGTGTGTGTGTGTGTGTGTGTGTGTGTGTGTGTGTGTGTGTGTGTGTGTGTGTGTGTGTGTGTGTGTGTGTGTGTGTGTGTGTGTGTGTGTGTGTGTGTGTGTGTGTGTGTGTGTGTGTGTGTGTGTGTGTGTGTGTGTGTGTGTGTGTGTGTGTGTGTGTGCACTCTAAGGGTCATGTGGGATTTAAGGATTTCCTGTGCCCCCTGTTGTGGAAATAATAATTAACCACAACATGTTAATAAAGCCAGGGACAAATGTTGGGCCCTCTCAGTGAGCAGTTAACAAGGACTCAGGTACCTGGATTCCTCTCATTTCCTATTAGCGTTTGACGTGAGGCCATGTTTTCCATTTCGAAGTGCCTCCGTTCACTGATCCTAGCGGTTTGGAAGCATGGCCTCAATATGTCAGTCGTGTAAACCTATCAATCCCGCCTGGATGAAGCGATGTTAAGGTATGCTGGCAGACAGTATGTGGAACATGTTATTGGTGATTCATATTAGCCCTTAACCCAACTAATCCCCCCATTAACTCCACCTGCAAACACCTCATATCCCAGGTGACCCATTTTCTCAATTACTAATGCCATTAGTCTGCACATTCCATTTACCCAGACAGCTTTGCCTTTTCGACACCAGCATACAGTCAGTTTCGTGTAGATTCCATGACATTTCTTTCGATGACTACGTTATTATGTGTTCCCTGTAGTCCCAACACACAGACTGCTGTGGAAGAGTTACTGCAGCTCTCAAATGAAACAGGCTTGAGTGATAAATCTCACTATTTCTTCCACTAAGGCACATAAACAGTAAGTTAAGTCCTTGGAGGATTCTACAGTACAGTAGTTACATACATTTGGCGTATTCATAAGGGGTTGGCTTCTCCATAGTAGGCAATATGGGCATTGGTGTTTCTAGCCAATCAGGATACCCGTTTAGTAACCATTCTTTTTGGTTGTTTTTCCTTCTTTGCGGCCTCATGAGCTCTGATTTAGTGATAAGCCACAATGACAGTTTGAAGTTGAATTTGATCTTAAGAAAGGAAGCCTGATCGGTCCTTTACTCTGGTCCTTGCAGAATCTTTTTTGAGGATTCGCCACACAGAACGCATTGCACCAAAAGCATTTTAAAACATATTTTCCAAAATTCACGTTGAGAAATAGGAAAACTCATTTCGAATGATGAAACCGCATCCATTTTTTTAAAGAGCCGACTGCTCTGTAAGATATTGGCTGATAACAAGAATGACAGTACAGCCCAGGTCAATATATTGCTTCTCATCATGATCATCAAAGCACCATCCATCTCTCTGGGCAAACACCACTGACACTTTAATTACAGTTGATAATGCATTCATCCTGTCCGGATAAGGGGATAATCAAGGCCTCTCCACAGCAGCCAGCCACATAGACAATAGTCATCAATGTCTGAGCTACATCAAATAAATTCCTCATTCACTGCTAAAGCTAGAGTTTAAAGATGCCTTTAGGGATAAACAGTTCCTACTTCGTTTACAGGAGTGTGGTACTTCAAGGAGAGATTAACTTGCTTCCCTGGCTTTGTTACTGAGACTGGCCAAATTTAAAGTGGGGTTTATAGAGTTCTGTTTATATCTACTGTATATAGCTAGCTAAACTACTTTGATAGAGAGCAAAGTCAAGGTCATGCAATATTCAAATCACAAAATGCATATATGAGAATACAAATCGGATTATTGCCCCCCGGGTCCTTTCAAAGGGACATATCCATGCAGTGGTTTTGTCTAACACTGTGGTTACACAATGTATTGGATGTTTAGCTACATTGTAGCTTTCATCCGGGTGGATATTGTCTTCACACAGACCATCAAGTAGAAGTTGGTTTCGAATGGGAGCCACTGGATTCCAGATGATGTGTCAGTGCTGGAGACATCCCTAAATAAACATGGCTGCGCTGCAGTTCTGGAGCACCCCCGCCCAACCCAGTCCGGTCTGCACGGTACCACAGCATGGAGTCACACAGCGAGGCTATTAACTAGATAGAAACCCAGAGAAGGAATATATATACATGTTGTCATTTTTTTTATAGTGTGGTGTAAGAGCAGATGCAATTCTGTTCTCAATGAAAGTTATGAGTACTCGGGCTCTATGTGAGAAAGCATGGGGGACGGTGCTGTCCCATTGGAATACAGTACAGATGTAGCAATTAAAGCCGATCTCAAACAATGCTCTACTGTGAGCTAGACATATTGGAGAATGAACAGGAACAATGCATCCGGTTTAGAATGTTTTACTCCAACCTCACCGAAAACAAAATAACTAGCCACTAGAGACAAGGGAAGTATGTGCCTGGCAACGAAAATAAAAGGAGCAACTCTAGAATGCTCTGGGATTTCCTTAAAGTAAACCCCCTTAACGAATAACAGTCAATCAACAGGGGAAAAGCACTTAGCAAATATGTACTTTTATAATGTCTCACATCCAGTTTGTTCGTTGAAACACAGCACAGAGAGATGTTGGTCTCTGCCCACTGCTTCCATCCATTCATTTGTTTTCCTCATATTCCCTATTGTATGCCCGTGATATATCGTCATTTAGAATACCAACCCACATTGGTGCAGGGTTGTCGTTCCGCACCACCATAAGAGTTCCTCACTCCCTGATGAGCCACAATCAACTCCGCAAAGCCATTATAGTTGTTGTTTTATTTACAAATATGACCAAAGTTTTGCCAGGTGTTAAAACCACAGGTTGGAGAAAGAGATGTCCTTGGGCCTGTGCTGTGATGTAGCTGACAGAGGCCATTTTGAAAGGCAGCATGGCCCAACCCGGTGTGTGTGCCTGTCTAATAACCTGCCCCAACCCCTCAGCGCAGTAGGAGAGAGACAGCAGCAGGGGGGAGTCGAAGGGAAATTGTATTTTCTTTCCCACCAAGGGGTCTCCCCCTGTCAACCTGTGCTGTGGAACTGTCTGGAAGTTGATCTGCGAGTTTATGCTGTTAGGACATAATTAATACAAGAATCCAATTTCGCCAGCTTCGCATTCACTGTGATGCGATTATTGTGGTGGTGATGAACGTCATATGGTGCTTTGTTTGCTATGTGGGATATTTATAGCAGAGGATTGTGGGGGAATGATCTTCTGCTGTGCTACACCAAGTCAGGTTGTCAGATATATGGAAGCTGAGGTAAAACAGTAGAGAAACTAGAGAAATTGTCTCAGAGATTATTTTGACAACTTAGGTCTCTCCATGACTTATACCTATATTATTCAAATATTCAGTGAAATAAACTACTTCTTACGAGCTATTGCCCTTGTGCCCTTCCAACACCTTGCTACACCTCAAAGTCAACATTAAAACTGAGATTCACATTTTGTTGGAGAAGAACCCTGCATGGCACTGTGCTTGTCTGTTAAATAACCAGTCTCTGCACCTGCTGTAGAGTCTGTCCTGGTTGTGTTGTGTGCTGCAGACACAGTCATGCCTCTCATCGTCCAGTCACCTGCCTGGTGCCTGGCTGCAGCCCTGCACAACCAGATGGCTCGCTTATCACACAATACGCATCACATAATGCACCCAGCTCTCCCTTACTCCATTATGGCAATTAACAGAGGGCCTGGTGGGCAGACATGGAAAGCAACCTGCTTGTTTGAAGGCTTAAGGCTGTTTGGTTAACATGCCCTCATCAGGATCTCAGACCTTCACTGGGAGAGGGTGGAGAGCCATATGTTCTGACACACGTTGTGACTGAGTGTTCCTGTTATCACCGGCTTAACTCTGTGCAGGTGGAAATGTCCCACATATTGAAGTGGTTTGGACAGTGTTTTCCACCTAATTTATTCACCTCATACTGTGAGTCTTCCCCATGGCGGTGTCTTCCCCATGGCGGTGTCTTCCTCATGGCGGTGTCTTCCTCATGGCGATGTCTTCCTCATGGCGGTGTCTTCCTCATGGCGGTGTCTTCCCCATGGCGGTGTCTTCCCCATGGCGGTGTCTTCCTCATGGCGGTGTCTTCCCCATGGCGGTGTCTTCCTCATGGCGGTGTCTTCCTCATGGCGGTGTCTTCCCCATGGCGGTGTCTTCCTCATGGCGGTGTCTTCCCCATGGCGGTGTCTTCCTCATGGCGGTGTCTTCCCCATGGCGGTGTCTTCCTCATGGCGGTGTCTTCCTCATGGCGGTGTCTTCCCCATGGCGGTGTCTTCCTCATGGCGGTGTCTTCCTCATGGCGGTGTCTTCCCCATGGCGGTGTCTTCCTCATGGCGGTGTCTTCCTCATGGCGGTGTCTTCCTCATGGCGGTGTCTTCCTCATGGCGGTGTCTTCCTCATGGCGGTGTCTTCCTCATGGCGGTGTCTTCCCCATGGCGGTGCTGGACTTTCCTCATTAAAAAACAAAACAACGGTAAAGTTGACTGTGTTCCTCAGGCCTTGTTCGAATATTCTGTCAGTCGACCCCAGGATATGTGCTGTGCTGTATCGTCACGCAGTTACTCTCACTACAGAGCCACGGATGTTTGCTTAACTATTCAAAGTCATCTTTGGTGAAGAGCAGGAAGGACCTCGACAGGAGATTTTTGCCATTTTTACGAGCTTTGTGTGCCTGATGTGCCTGGTACTTCGTACTTCCAATTCAAAGCAGCTGTAGATGTCTTAAACTCTGTTTTTTTGTGCTTTTTTCCTTTGTGACATACTTGTGTCTCTAATGGTTACAGGTTCTAAGCCACACAATCACAAGACAAGGACTCTCACATGGTCTCATGTGACTGTCACACTTACCCTGGGAGTGACATGACCGACACAGACACAATGATTAGTGTGAAGGCATGCAGGAGCCGGGTAGTAAACAAGTGGATCAATTCATGTCTTTAAGTCCCAATAATGGCTCTCCCTGGACTATTTCTCCCTGGGCTCCCGAGTGGCACTGCATCTCAGTGGCCCAGTGTCGTCTGGGTCTGGCCGGTATAGGCTGTCATTGTAAATAAGAATTTGTTCTTAACTAACTTGCCTAGCTAAATAAAGGTTACATTAAAACATTTTTAAAAGTATCTTGATAAACACACCAACAACAAATATGTTTTATTATTTTACCCTTTTTCTCCCCAATATCGTGGTATCCAGAGTCTTGTCTCATCGCTGCAACTCCCGTACAGACTCGGGAGAGGCAATCGTCAAGAATCCTCCGAAACACAACCCAACCAAGCCACACTGCTTCTTGACACAATGCCTACTTAACCCGGAAGCCAGTCACACCAATGTGTTGGAGGAAACACTGTACACTTGCCGACCGTGTCAGCGTGCATGTGCCCGACCTGCCACACTAGTGGCTAGAACACGATGGGACAAGGACATCCCGGCCGGCCAAGCTTTTTCCTAACCCGGACGACGCTGGGCCAGTTGTGCGCCGCCCCTTGGGTCACCCGGGCACGGCCGGCTGCGACAGAGCCTGGACTTGAACCAGGATCTCTGGTGGCACTACGATGCAGTGACTTAGACCACTGCAACGCAGTGACTTAGACCACTGCACCACTCGGGAGGCCAAACATCGTGTTCTAAAGGCCAAACACATCTGTTTTTGGTCCCAGTTATAGCAGGGGCCGCTACAATCTCCTGTTAAGATCAGTGGGGGTCGGTGCCGTTTAAGATGAGGGAGGACGATTATTGTTTTTATGAGCATGGCCTTATTTCAATTACAGCATATTGGATGACTCATTCATATTCCATTCACTCACATGATACTTGTGTTTTCCCCATACACATCATAAGGTTGCTACAACTTTGCCCATGAATGAAAGTTTACAATGTATGTGCACAGGTCAAAAGGTGACAGACGGTGACGCAATACCGCTTTGCACACTCTTGCCTGCATCTAGCTGATCTAGGGTGTAATCATTAGTCCAACAGTTGCAAACAAGAGATTCTATTGGACAAAGTTCTGTTTGCTTCCATTTAAGAAACGGCGGAATGAAAACACGCCTGATCACACGCTAAACACAGTTCGCTTTCATAGCAGCCACATACAAACAGCTCATTGTATATTCCTTCTCCAGTCTACGTGCTCTCCTCCTCTCACCTTTTCCCTTCACTTGTGGATTTCAGTACATCAGCTGTCTGTGACCTGGCAAAAAAACCTTTCCAAGCCAAACCTTCATATTATAACTTCTAACTGCTACACACAGCCTACCTCGTTGTCCCCATATTATAACGTCATCGTCAACATAGAATCATGCAGTACAGTGTACAGTTTAGCAGTTACACAGGCGAGCCCCGGTGGTAATAAATTAATAAAACTAAAAGCTTACCTTCACTTCGAAGAGTTCTAGCATTGGATAGCCATAGCCTGCTAGCTAACATAGCATCCCTGTCTGTTTGAGCTGGGTGTTTGAGTAGGGTAAACTAGCTAGCTGCATTTGCTAGCTAGGTAACTGAATGTGAAATTAATTTGTTAAAAAAATAAATGTTCAACTTTTGTTAAAAAATAAATGTTCAACTATTGTCTCTCTTTGAGTCAACTACTTACCACATTTTATGCACTGCAGTGCTAGCTAGCTGTAGCTTATGCTTTCAGTATTAAATTAATTCTGTGATCGTTTGATTTGGTAGACAACATGTTAGTTCATGTTGCAAGAGCTCTCATAGGTTGGAAGAAGTCCTCTGGAAGTTGTCATAATTACAGTGTAAGTCTATGGAAGGGGGTGAGAACCATCAGCCTCCTAGGTTTTGTATTGAAGCCAATGTACCCAGAGGAGGACGGAAACTAGCTGTCCTCCAGCTACACCATGGTGCTACCCTACAGAGTGCTGTTGAGGCTACTGTACATCATTGCAAAACAGTATGTTTTAATCAATTATTTGGTGACGTGAATATATTTAGTATAGTTTAATCTAAAAAGTTTAACTTATGTTTCACCATTTTTATGAAATCTACTGAGGAGAATGGTCCTCCCCTTCCTCTTCTGAGGAGCCTCCACTGGTAAAGATAGAGATCATGGTTTGAAGAATGATTATGATGATTATGATGTTTCCCATCACACAGACCAGTCTACTTTTTCATTTCCTGGTGAGTCATCTCAGTCGTCTCAGCTCCAGTCCTGTTCGGCTTTGCTCTGATACAGCCCTGGTTTCCCTCCCTTGCGGTTTGATTAAATTCCCCATTTGTCAGGAGGAAGATGGTTGATATGCAGAATGTGGCGTTCACGCATTACGCTGAGGCAATCCTAGCTGTTTGTGAAATGAGATCGGAGGCTTGTACTGGTTGAATAGGCTAGATAACAGCAGTGAGTTAATGTGCAAAAGGTTTTGCCATTATGTCGCTTTATTGGTTTCCATTTTTTACCGACTGTGAAGACGCTCGACGTCTTTGGAACCCAAAAACAATATTTTAAAATTGTGATTACGAGGAATTTCATTTAACATGATCAAATTGATGCTCAGACGTCGATAAGAAATGTCCTTGTTGAATAAAGAATAGATCATCAGATTGACGTTTTTAAATGTGATTTAGATTCAACCCTGGCTGCACGTGTGCAATTTACAAGTTGTGAATGAATTGTGATGCTGAGAACTTGTAAGTATTCTCAAACTTTGTTTATCACCTATAGTATATCAAATCATGAATTTATTTGGGAAATAGAAAAGTAATAATGTGGAAATTACAATGGAATGAGAACTGAACCTGGCTATATTGCAATGGCAAAGGTTTATTGCGATGCTCACTGGAGTATGAATTAATTTGCAGCATGCAGTCACAATATTAATGAACAATTATTTATCACAAATCTGCACCATTCATACCATTTACTGCTTGACATCCTGCACAATTATCACCCAAATGTTAATATATTCATGGTGTCATATAACTTTTGGTTTCTCGACATGTAATGATTGAAATATTCATTTTATACACAACTATTATGATTTTTGTAGCTAATCAATATTATGCCAACTATTCTCAGTACCATAGTTGGTGTCTGCAGCAGACCTGCTACTGTACATTTTTAATCCAATGCACACTCCCTCTGGATGTGATTGCTGTTGCTGAGAGGAAGTGAAAGGACAATGCTGTGGGAGGAAATTGTACTGTAAAGAAGTGACCCTTACCCTCACTTTGCCAAGCAGCAGCTTTACATTTAAATGGCCGTTCTCAACATTTGTCAGAGAGGAGCACAGATCAATCTCAGCGTGAGCCTTAGCAGAACCAGGAAGCAGAACCAGGGGGCTTGTCTGCAGGTTGCTGTTACCAGTGGAGCTTGTCTCCTCAGGCATTCTCCTCAGCACTGTAGCTAGCGTTCTAAAGACTGGCCACTCTCATTAGAGATGTCAATATAGGAATTACAGAAGCCTGGCAATAGATTTGTTACAGATCGTTGTTCTTGGATTCAGTTCAATACTTCAAGGCAATACAATCCCGTTTGTGTGTGTGTGTGCGTGTGTGTGTGTGTGGGGGGGTTAGACTCTTTCCCTTTGATAACTCCCCAGGCATCTCTCTGTTATGTTCTGCTTTTCATTTTCTCACGATGGCCCTCAACATGACAGAGGAGGAAATCTGGAGCCAGAGCACTACTCTAATGAATAAAGTGTGACGAAATACAATTCCATGTTATGGGTGAAGGAGTGAGAGCTTCCCACAGCAGGAGGAATTATTTTTCATTTGGAAAACAATTACTGGAAGGCACTACGCAGGACTGTCAAAGGGTTTAAGGATGAGAAGGTTCATGTTGCTCAAGCTCAGGGAATGCTGGCAGTATCTGTACGCAAACAACAGTTGTGAGGAAACCTATTGTTCATTCAGATAGTGTTGCCGACCTAATCAAGGAGGTGACACGGATGACTTTTTCCCGTGTCATTCAGTCGATCCTTTGGGTCATTCCTATAATGCGGGGAATTTTCTGTCCCCAAGAAATATAACTTCTTATTTAGTGTAGAATAGGCTTTAACTATAAGGTTAGGTGTCCTTTTACCTTAAAAACACACAAATATGGATCTTGAAAAGTAATTTTATTCATTTTAAAACACTTTTTTCCCCAGTGGAAGTACAGTAGGTGTTTTTGCCATGTCTCCAGGTGTTATTCATCAACTTATAAGAAAAATATAAGCCATAAAATAAACTATTTAAAATATTTATTATTTTTTAGACCAAGTTCAAATCTTTCTCAAAAAGTTATTGTAATTATTATTATTGTATTTAACATTGTGTGTCCCTGATATCACTTTCCACTTGTTAGGTTTGTAGTAATTCTGCTTTTAGAAAACAACCCCTTCCTACAACGACATTTTCAGGAAGTGTTGTCATTTGGGGAAACAATGGCGCAAAACTAAATATCTATTTTTTCACGATGATACTCTGTCTCACTCATACATTTCCACCATTAGGAAAACGTATACTGACCAAAAATATAAAAGTAACATGCAACAATTTAAAAAGATTTGTCTGAGTTAGTGCGTAGAAAGACATCAGTCAATTGAAATAAATTCATTAGGCCCTAATCTATGGATTTCACATGGGCAGGGGCGCAGCCATGGTTGGTCCTGGGAGGGCATAAACCCACCCACTTGGGAGCCAGGACCACCCACTGGGTAGCCAGGCCAAGTCAATCAGAATGAGTCTTTCCTCTCAAAAGGGCTTTATTACAGAGAGAAATACTCCTCAGCTTTTTGTGCATATGGAACATTTCTGGGATCTTATTTCAGCTCATAAAAAATGGGATCAACACTAAATGTTGCATTTATATTTTTGTTCCCTATATATAGAATGTTTTCCACATTTCTAAATGTTAAAATACATGCATATAGAAGTTTCAATCATTTTCAAGTGTTTACCATTATGCTCGTTCATCTCAAACAACATACAGAGTTATGGCTAATTTAGGCAAAAAAAAACACCCACCCTGTTAGGATTATGCAATGCCTTTATGGGATTATGTGCCTGAGCTTCATCAATATGTTTTTCTGAATGTCAAGCATTTCCTTTTTCTAATAGAATACTAAACAAATAAAAATATATATACCCCCCCCCCCTCTCCCAAAAGTTGAGGTCCAAAAGTCACTGGATTGTTAGAATGACCCCCTTTACATCCTGTTTTCCACCTCCTAACTTCCTCTCTTGTTTGACAACACTGAGTTATATGACATTTGAATTGAAGAGAAAACAAATCACCTCGCACCAATCAAGTGTCCACTCATCTGTTTCCCATGCATGTTGTGTGTGAAGAGGTGCACCACAGACAGTGATAGATATGCACATGGGAATTTGAGCTCTTGATGGGAGTGATGTCCTCATTTGATGTGTGTGGTGAAAATGAGCTGAAATCTCAGTCTCTGCAGGCTTCAGCCCCTCTCCTCTCCTCTTAGACTGCTAGCTAATGAGGCTGTTTCTACATCTCTGCATCCGTTGTTGACTCCTATTCGCCGTTAGAACTGCTGATGCAGTGGATGCACTCATAATTTCTCGAGGACCCATAATTCCTCTGCCGACTGCTTTGCGTTAATTATTATGCTATCTCAATTCACTGGAGCTTTAATTAATATTTTTATCACAGGTTTTGTTTCAGCCCACTCAGCATTAGTGCAATGCCTCGAAGACCCGCTTTTCATCGTCCTCCTATAACAGATGTGAGTTCCTTCTCATTTCCTCGTCTTAATGGATTACTTCCTGTGTTTAGACTGTTCTGACTGTTGAAATAAATAAATGATTATTTGACGGTCAATAATACAGGTTATTCCATTGATATTGTTGACAGTACGTTCATGATCGGCTACCATACAAAGTAGCACTACCACGAGGAGAATTTCCGTCAAGTTCCCTCTCCCCTCATTTTTCATGCTTGTGCCGTGATGACCCAGAAATGTGTGTTTGCAGGGGGGATGTTTTGATCCCATGTCTTACGCTGTAGAATAATGTAAGAGCACCGGTGTGTTGCTGCTGCGGTGGCTGGGGGAGCGTGTTGCCATAAAATATTAACGACTTGGAGACACCGCTGATGAATGTAATTGGCCCTCGCAGCTCTATCTGTGCATGTTAATGAGATGGGCTGGTATTTTCAAATCAGGCGTGCCCCAGACACTAGCGCTGCGGTCTAGAAAACCACAACAAAGAATATATGAGTGGACGCACCCGCACAACCAAATAAATACAGACAGGAAATGAATTTCCTCTAATAATACCACGGCTTAATTCCATTATTTATTTGGCATGTTAAGTTTGTTGCACAGCATGTTGACGTGCCAACGTTTGAAATGGGTGTTGATATCATTTGTCAGGGAGGTCTTAGCATTTACACCCTGCATGTCCAGTAAGCAGGATGCCACTGTGAGACACTGAGGTTCCAGGAAGAGAGGTGGAACGGAGCCAAGTGTAAAGCTGTCTGAAAACATGTGCACCTGCACAGCACCTGTCCTGCCGACGCGCCCGGGGTCAAGCCCTAGCTGACAGTAGTCCTCTGGAACGAAGCTGCAGTCTCCACAACAGATCACGGTCGGCCACCTCAGGAGAGAACACGTGGCAACGTTGGCTGCGAACAGCTTGGCTCTGGCCTCCCCAGGGGCAGGGCTGGTAGAAACAGCAGAAAATAGCAACAGTAAAGCCTTGCTCTTAAAAGGGGGTGGATACCAACCTGAAGTTGGCCAAGCAGAGATTACTACACATTGAGAACATCACATTGTTCCATATTCAATGCAATTGGTCTACGTAATTCTCTTAGGTGTGTGAAAATGTAATCAAGTATAGAGTGAACGCAGCAGATGGAGCACAGTGTCAGACGTACTTTCATTTTCTCGTCGGCTTTTTACCTTTCAACTGACTGCATCATGGCCATCATCATTGGCTCCCAATAAAAAGGACCTAATTTCCTTTGATTGCAGAGAGTTAGCCTTGGCTGGAGTGAGGTGTGATGTATCTACTGTATGCCTAGTGTCCCGGACAGAGACGAGGGATCCTGCTGGCGCTCTCCAGCCCTTTCAAGTGTGTGTGTGTTTGTGTGTGTGTCTGTGTGTGCGTACATGGCTGTGGGAAGATGTTTTAGGGTGGGGTTACTGAATATTTTTTGCATTTCTCCCTGCTCTGCTGATTAGTATTTTACTCGGCTCCGCTCATACAGTTGTAATAAAGGCAGAGTGGACTAATTTGGTGGAAAACTTTTGTGCCAGTTATTTTCATGTATTTTTTATTGTGATTTATCAGGGGGTGCTGCGGCTATGCGTGCATAGTGCGTGTTTTAGTGTATGTGTGTGTGTGCGTGCGTGCATGTCTGTGCGGACTGGGAGGGACCTGCCTCAGAGGGTTGGGGGAGAAGGAGGCAGCAGGACAGATGGTCTCCCTCATGGTGGCTGAAATAGGAGGGAATTAAAGGACTCCAAGGTGTACACTGATGCCAATTACACCAAATAGATGGAAGTAGACCTGCAGGCCCCCAGTGAGCCAGCTCCATGGGGGAGAGAAGGGGGCTCACACACACACACACACACACACACACACACACACACACACACACACACACACACACACACACACACACACACACACACACACACACACACACACACACACACACACACACACACACACACACACACACACACACACACACACACAGACATCTGGCCTACAGAGTCCTGCACTGGCTGGGTGGAACCACACCACCAGTCTGCCAGGGATAAACACCACGAAGAGGTTACTGACATACACTACATGACCAAAAGTATGTGGACACCTGCTCGCCCGAACATATCATTCAAAAATCATGGGCATTGCTGTAACATGGAGTTGCCCCCCCCCCTTTGTTGCTATAACAGCCTCGGTAGTGAGTGATGCAACCAAGGACAGACACACCACACGCTTCATCACTCACGTTCTGTGAGCTTGTGAGGCTTACCACTTTTCGGCTGAACCGTTGTTTTAAAAAAAACTTTATTTGACCAGGCAAGTCAGTTAAGAACAAATTCTTATTTTCAATGACGGCCTAGGAACAGTGGGTTAACTGCCTGTTCAGGGGCAGAACGACAGATTTGTACCTTGTCAGCTTGAACTCGCAACCTTCCGGTTACTAGTCACACGCTCTAACCACTAGGCTACCCTGCCGCCCCTGTTGCTCCTAGACGTTTCCACTTCACAAAAACAACACTTACAGTTGACTGGGGAAGCTCTAGCAGGGCATAAATGTGACAAACTGACTTGTTGGGAAGGTGGCATCCTATGAGAGTGCCATGTTGAAAGTCACTGAGCTCTTCATTAAGGCCATTATACTGCCAATGTTTGTCTATGGAGATTGCATAGGTGTGTGCTCGATTTTATACACCTGTCAGTAACGGGTGTGGCTGAAATAGCCAAATCCACGTATTTTAAGGGGTCCACATACAGTGCATTCAGAAAGTATTCAGACCCCTTCCCTTTTTCCCCACATTTTGTTATGTTACAGCCTTATTCTAAAATGAATTAAATCAATGTTTCCCTCATCAATCTGGTGAGTTTCAATCTGGTGAATACCCCATAAAGACAAAGCAAAAACAGGTTGACATTTTTGCACATTTATTAAAAATAAATAACAGAAATACCCTATTTACATAAGTATTCAGACCCTTTGCTACGAGACTCGAAACTGAGCTCAGGTGCATCCTGTTTCCATTGATCGTCCTTGAGATGTTTCTACAACTTGATTGGAGTCCACCTGTGGTAAATTCAATTGATTGGACATGATTTGGAAAGGCACACACCTGTCTATATAAGGTCCCACAGTTGACAGTGCACGTCAGAGCAAAAACAAAGCCATGAGGTCGAAGGAATTAGAGCTACAAGACAGGATTGTGTCGAGACACAGACCTGGGGAAGGGTACCAGCACATTTCTGGAGCATTGAACAACCCCAAGAACACAGTGGCCTCCATCATTCTTAAATGGAAGAAGTTTGGAACCACCAAGACTCTTCCTAGATTGTAGCGTCATACCCGAGAATACTTGAGGCTATAATCGCTGCCAAAGGTGCTTCAACAAAGTACTGCATAAAGGTTCTGGATACTTATGTGAATATTTCAGATTGACATGTTTTATACATTTGCAAACAAATTGTCATTATGGGGTACTGTGTAGATTGATGGGGGCAGAAAAAAACGATTTAATCCATCTTAGAATAAGGCTGTAATGTAACAAAAATTCAATGGGTCTGAATACTTTCTGAATGCACTGTACATTTGTACATATAGTGTATTTGAATTGATATGTATTCATTCAGTTATTGCAGTGTTGGTTTGTTGTGTCTTTGAGTAGCCCTATGGGACTCCTGATCACGGCCGGTTGTGATACAGCCCAGAATCGAACCAGGGTCTGTAACGATGCCTCTAGCACTGAGATGCAGTGCCTTAGACCGCTACACCAATCGGGAGCAGAGCTAATTCAGTTACTGCAGTGTTGGTTTGTTGTGTCTTTGAGTAGCCCTAACATCTAGAATACAGCATTTCATTAATCCCAGAAGCTGTTCCAGTTTGTTATTCTTAGTTGCCTGCGGGAGTTTGAAACTGTCAATTATTTCTGTCTTTCTTGTTTCCTGTCCCTGATTCTCAAAAAGCTTGTTCTGCGCCACCAAGTAAGGATATGTGGCAATTTAATTAAGCAATACCCTACCATCCAATCAATAAGAGAAACATAACAAACCCACTGCGCCTCCGCATAGCCTGAGGAATCCAAGCTTTGCAAATGAAAACACAAACAAATTAAATAGTTTTACAACTCCATCAATACTATTCTTGAGAATGAAATGAAATACATTAAATATATGGTTGTCATTATTATCATTGAATGTATAATGCCTTGTACATTTCTTCTGGCAATATTTGCACAGACTTGGATTTCTTGTTGGTATCCTTTCTAAACCCATTTAGAAGACTTGATCATCCGAATCCATTAGCTCTGCATTGCCCCCGTGGCTGACTGACTGAGACACCATTTACAGAATGAGCGTCTCCTCCCCAAAAACCCTGCCTTTCCATCAATGCATGATTAATAATGAAGAAGTGGCCTAATGAAAGTAAAGGCTGCCTGCCAAAATCAGCCATAAAAATAACATTTGGACCAGAGGGACCGTTTGTTCGTCCATTAAGTACAGCCAAGTGTCTTTACAGAAACCCTCATCACATTGCGAAGGTCTGCCTGGTAATATTTTGATGTCACACCTAAGCTTTTCAACCACTCTTCAAAATGTTCAAGGCACCTATCAGCTGACTGAAAGATGGATGGCACATATTGAATTGTGCACACAGTATGTTATACACAGCGGTTCACTGTGTTCCCTCTAAAGGGTTTACACAGCATTCATAAAACGGAATGAGAAATCAGGTTTATATCGTATCGAATGTAAATAATGCCAAATTGTAGCCTGTGAGTTATAGCCCCCAGGCATGCCTGCTGTTTCCCCTGTTGCATAAATTCATGACCAGTAAATCATGGGAATCTGAACAAACAACACTGAGAAAACAAACCAATGCATAAAAGATCATTTGAATGTTTGAACATATGTAACTAATCAACATTTTTGTTTACGTTTCCCTTTTGCATTTATTTGTACCCACATTTATGTTGGAGGTTGCGGATGTGTGCCATGCGAAAATTACCTCAAAAAGTCCTACGCTTGACAAAGGATCAAATCATACGCCAGCTGTTTAGTGAAGTAATTCACCGTTTCATTTTGGCAATCGCGTCAGATGCAGCTCAACGGGAAATTGGAAATCTTGAAGTTCCACCCGTGCTGAGCTGAGTGGTCAAGACTACTGTGTGTCAACAAACCCTGAGTGTGATGGAATCTGTAGCACGGTCCAATCAAAGCAAGCCAACGCTCACATACAGCGCCACACGGTCAGACATGCATCATGTATTTCTATATCAAAACACCCCAGCAAAATAGGTATGCTGTTATGAAAACATTTAAACTACACATTTAACTACACCAAATACAGCAAAACATCAAATCCTAGTTTTTTAAATATTTTTTATATCTTGGTCTGGTGTTTTTCCTTCTGTAATGTAGTGAATGACCCACTTTGACCTTTCAGATTCACCAAGAAACTCACCAGAATTGATTTGTGGCTGGGCTGCAGAAAAACTAGTTGGAAAGTTGAAAAGTAAACCCGCAATACAGATGGTCAATAGTAGAGGTGTACTGTCGTTGCGCAAAAACCATGTTTAATGTTCCTAACCCAGAAATATGAGAAACCGGGGTGAGGAAGCACTGTTAGTGTGTGGCTGGGCACTATCTTTACATTTTCTCTTTCCGCATGCAGGAACTCCTCCTATGACAGTGGGCGCAACGCTCCTCAGAACCCAATGCTGAAAGGCAGGCGTCTGCCAAGCAGGATCGCAGTCTGAACCCGAGGGTCATCCTCTGACTGAGACACTGACAGGTAGTCCTTCCTTTGAAAGTTCTGCCAGTGGTAATTGTCCTTGATTAGAGAAAGCACCTATATAAATGACTCATGGGAAATTGAAGGTTTAGTCAAGTTTAAAATAGTGCCACCATGCTCTAATACTGTTCCTCCTAGTTTGTCATGTGAACACCACGCCACAGCTGATCACGATGAACTTTAACGCTTTGGAGCCTCCTTGGTTGATGTACCATCAGCATCCTGTCATTAGGTCTGCATTGAGTGGAACATGGAATCCTTTAAACCTGGTTCAGATTGACTATATATGGACAGACGGAGGGGCAGCAGCTGGAATCGCTTTTGGGCACAGTAAACATGCTCCCCTGATTAACAAAATGTAAACACAACATGCCTATGCATTCAACCAAAGAACCTCATCTCATACAATACTGTATTCATAACAGAAATACCAGTGCCTCCGCCAGGCCAATTCAAACATGTTGGGTAGATGGTGTTATTATTTAAATTACATTATATTGTTTTCTTAGAGGCATTGGCCCCTCATCCAATTATATTCCCATGTTCAGAGAAACTCATGTTCTCAGCAACTGTGTTAGTGTTATTATCTGAAGGTTCAAGGTTCAGTGCTGAGCCCGCAAACAGTATATGTGTGCTATATCATTTCCCCTGCAAATATTATGAATAGAATCTAGCAGCAAGCTGATCCTTGCTTTCCACAGCAAGCCATGTAGGTTACTATATTTACAACGCTATAACAAAACACTGATATTAAGACAAAACAGCCAAGCAAAACCGTAATTGGAACATTTGTCTCCTCTTGCCAAGATTAGTTTTTAATTTACTCATCAAAAGACTTAATCAAATGAAAGGAAATCATGTCAGATATTTTATATCTTTAAGCTAGTATTCAGCATCCTTGGTGAATGATTTTAATGGAGTAAGTCATATTTCAGATTCGCTGCTTTTCAGATTGTATCACGTCTCAACATTTGTCACCTGTCAAATTATTTTCCCTCTGCGTGTCACATTCATTTGTCAAAATAGGCCTGTTCAGAGACGCCTACTCTTTCAGATTCAAGTAAATCAGATTTGCATCCATATTTATTTGGACTTCATATTTATGGTAATGTTAGTCTAATAAAATTGTGTGATTGTAAATGAAATTGATCTGTCTTAATATGTATTAAGCAAATATTATCCCTTATGTCTTACTTTATTTTAAAAACTGCAGTTTCACTCAGGTACATACTATAGACAGTTTTCAGTCAACATTTGGGTAAATAAGCCGTATTCCATATAAGATATGATATTGCTAACACAGCTACTGTAGACATAGCCGTGGTTGCAGTCCTATATGCCATAACACTTGCCAAGAAAATAACAATGTTGGCCCCATTTACTGTGAAGGTAAAGGAAAGATTAATTCTGGGAAAACTATGTTACCTGAATCCTTAAAGAGAGTTTAACTTCTGCACATAAAGAAAGCTGGGCTTGGCCTGGCTCCAAACTGCAGGCCACGGTGACTCCCAGGATAGAGAGTTACTGCAGGCTCTTACCACATTTTTACCACATTCGTATTTCTGCAGGCTAGTCTGATCAATGCCATTGAAAACCATTTCTTATAATTCTTCCAGCTACTTAGGGGCACATCTGAATTATGGGCAGCGTATCCGACACACATTTATTCTTTCCTCCTGACGGTTTTATGGAACTCATTATCCGCTTTGCGGCCGTGCCTCTGAATGGGGAACCTGTGGGATTTTTATGTGTAGCCAGCAGCTACTCTACTGACCACGTTTAATGTTCTCGCTCTCACAGCCAGGAGAGAGAGAGGGACAGAGTCCCGTGTTCATACATCCGGGTACCTCTGGAAACACTAGCACCCATCCACCCCTCACAGTGGATCAGTGTTGGAGCAGTGTGATGCGTCTGTCTGAAGGGGTAGAGAGCAGAACGGCAGACCCCAGGACCCAGGGCTTGAATTTATCTCCGGTGCAACGCCTCATTACGATGGTGTTAATGAGGAGCAGATGCAGCTGCGTACATGGAGGATGTGTGTTGAGGTGGCCGGGATGTGGGGGGTGGCCGGGTGTGGATGTAGGGGGTGGTTGAGTGTGGGGGAGGCTGGGAAGCTGGGTGTGGCCTACGGGGAGGGAGGCTGGAGCCCAAGCACTGCCTCTGTGTCTGCTTACATCTTAACTCATAGGAACGTAAGGAGGTCTATACTCTTCATGTGCTTTTACTTTTAAGAGCAGATATACATTTCAAAGAAATTATCTAAGTGAAATGATGATGAAGAGAGAGGTATGTTATGGTTATGTGAAATTAGGTAGATGTACATAGTCCTTTAGAAAGAGTCACCAGAGTTTTGGCAAATGGCTTGGATTTAATCGTGTGTGGTTAATGACTATCAATAAGTCCTGAGAACATCAATCTTCTCTTTTTGAAGTTTAAAATGTCATTAAATTAAATCTCTGCCAAGTGTATTTTATGTTCCCTGTAGTTTAATCTTCTTCATCAGGCACGCTTTTGACCCTGTCCACATCAAGTAAAGTTTAGAGATACTAGCTTATTTTTATTTATTTTTAAAAGTAGGATACTAGTGTTATTGGTTCTGAAGAGGATGCTTTGGGTTGAATTAATTTCCCTGCAATAAATTATATGATAGGCCTGTAGGTAACGCTTTACATTAAGTTGCCCCTATTACTATGTAACTACATAGTTACATAGTAATAACTTTAGTAATTGTAGTTACTATGTCATTACATGGTAAAGGTTATTACACAATTGGAACAAGGACTTTGTAATTACACATCCACTTGCTGAAGGTTATTCCACGTGTGATTACTGACGTTGTTACACTCTTGTTCCACTATATAGCTAATGTTTTGCAATGACATGTTTGAAAGTCACCTGTGATTTACTATGTTAATAACTCAAACTAAAATCGGACCTTGTTACATGTAACTACAAGGTGCCACTACCACTGAATCCAATGAGTTTATCTCTATGTTATGACCTGTCTTAAAGGCTATACTGAATCAAGCTTAATGTACGAACAATGTAGTTACGATTACAAGGTAGTTACAATGTAACAACCTTTACAGACAACAGACAAAATTAGGAGACAGGAGAACATTAGGTATAACCCTTTACGTTACTTTGCACTTACAACCAATTCTGTAATTACACTGTTGTTACAAGGGATATACATGTCTTTGCAATGTACTTGCCCAGGAGCAAGCAACTTAAATGAAAGGTAAGTGACTTTTTATCACTTTGTAGGTACAACGTAACAACATTTGCAGAGCGCAGACAAGAGGCTAACCAGGAGCAATAAGGATACTTTCCCTTCATGGATTCAACAAAGATTCATATTCAAACCATTTAAATTCAATTCCCCATTTGAGACTCAAAGGAGTAACTCATTTTAGTTAGTCAAACGTACTAATATGGTTGTATAACGCTAGTTAGCGTTATTATTCACAGCTAGCTAAGCACTGGCACAATGTCAATAAGTTTTCCAAACAGGTCAATAAAAAGGTTACAGAATCGCCATAATTGCTCCTGGTTGGACCAGTGTCTGCAAAGATGGTTGCATTGTAATTACATAGTCATTTTAAAGGTTATATCCTACTGGGTTTCACTTTACATAACATTGCTTGCTCCTGGGTAGATACATGAAAATGACAAGTATATACTATGTAACTACATTGTTCGTACATTAAGCTTGATTCAGTATAGCCTTTAAGACAGGTCATAACATAGAAATAAACTCATTGAAAATGACTGGTAATTCATGGCAGGGTGTAAAATTGTTGTTACCAGGTCCCAGCCTACTTATCAACCCTGGTATTACGTGTGGATTCAGTGGTAGTGTTACCTTGTAGTTACATGTAACAAGGTCCGATTTTAGTTTGAGTTATTAACATGGTAATTCAAAGGTTTCAAACGTATAATTACAAAACATTAGCTACATAGTGGAACACGATAGTGTAATAACATCAGCAGTTACACATATGGAATAACCTTCAGAAAGTGGATGTGGGGCGGCGGCAGGAAGCCTAGCGGTTAAGAACATTGGGCCAGTAACCGGTATACTGTCTGATATACCACAGCATTCAGGGCTCGAACCACTCAGTTTATAATACCAGACCGTATACCGCGGGTATGACAAAACATTTATTTTTAATGCTCTAATTACTTTGGTAACCAGTTTATAATAGAAATAAGGCACCCCGGGTGTTTGTGGTATAAGGGCTGTGTCCAGGCACTCCACGATGCATTGTGCCTAAGAACAGCCCTTAGCCATGGTATATTGGCCATATACCACACCCCCTCGGGCCTTATTGCTTAAATATACCACTGCATTGTTGAATAGTCGTTGCTGATATTTCTAGTTTGACCAGGTGTTTTCAGCAACTGATATTTTGGAATTTGGTTGTCATATTGTCAGGTTTGCTAGTAACAAACTAGTTAGCTAGCTTCCTAGCATAGTGTTTGTCAAGCAATGTGCTCTCCTCATAAGTAACAGGGTCGACGAGTGTCCTGGCGAGAAGGCATTATGCCAGGCAAAAATTGGGCCTCAGCAGCTCATTGATATGGGATGTATCCAAATGAATGTCCATAGAAAGCAGCTTAAAACAAATGCAAACGCAGCTACTTTGCTGTTATTCTGGCTGCAGAGGTCGGGACTGTGTCAGCGGTAACTCGTTGTCTAGCTAGCAAGCAAGGGATAAGAATATATAGATTGATCACGTCCTTAAATATAGGACTAATAGAATGGGGGGGGGGGTCGTTTCTCTAGCGACCAAAAGATGAGAAATTATGTTTACCGGTAGAAATTACATTTTAAAATGTTTGTTTTTTTAAAGCAAATTCATACTTCCTAATTTCTACTGGTAAATGTTACTACAGTTATTACTGTGTAGTTACATAGTAAAACGGGCCATTTTATGTAAATTGTTACCGCATCTTTTATCCAAAGTGACATAGTCACATTTTATGTACAACTGGTCCCGGGAATTGAACCCACTCACCTGGCAATGAAAATGCCATGCCCTATCAACTTAGCTATGGAGAATGAATTGTGTCTCCAGAGGTACTGAGTGTGAAGGAGCACAATGCCATGTCCTGGACAGGACACCACGGCTGCTGAGCGGACAATAGGATGGCTCCTCAGCTTTGAGGTTGCCATTGTGACTACCCAGACAGAGGCAGCCTTCCCTGGAAGTAATGATCTCTCTGAACCTCTGGCTGCCAATTGGGGCCATAACAAGCTTTATTCACCCTGAAACATCCCTCCTTCTAGTGGGAACACTGTCTCCCCGGGACAACAATGCTGACAGCCAAGCCCAGAGTCGCTGGCTCTTCTTTTAAGTTTTTATGGGGTTGGCCTTCCCCCTGCTATTGAGGCAAATGTAGGCCATCAAACAAAACAATTTACGACCCTGGCTAAATTTGACCTTGGGCCTCCTGAAATACCAGACAATTGCTCCCTTTAAAATGGAGAAGCCTTAAGACTGAGAAGCTTTGTGTGTCAAATACACAGGCTAAGACATGTTTTTCTCTTGGCCTTGTTGTAAACACCTATCTATGATATCAGCCATCTATAGATACCAGCTGGTACAACTTCCCAAACTAGAGGAGGAAGAAGAAATTCAGATTGAGCGTCTCAAAATATGCCTCATGATGATCGTGTGCTGAGTAATTCCACTGCCTCACTTTAAATGTGACAATTTAATTGGCTGTTTGGTATTTTATTAGAGCTCTAGTGAAGGAAGGCAGTGACCTGGGTGACTCCTGGCTTCTGGTTCTGAGACAGAGCTAAAGGGAATTCCGTATTTACTGCAGGGGTGTGCTTGCCTGGTTGACTGGCCATCACAGGGCTTTCACTCTGCACTGTTATGATTAGTTCCTCCTTACCCTAACGCCACACTGGTTTCTTTTCCATTACCGGTCCTCTCTCAGAGATGTAAAACCAAAGCCACACTTGCGTCACAATTCCTGAATTCTCTAATTTCCCCAGTATTTAGCAGAATGCCTCGTCTTAGTTCCACCCTAAAACTCCTGCCCATGTGTAGGGTGTGGCTTAACATTGAGATATGAAAACAGACCTTATGAACAAGAAGTGGACTTGATAGAATACAGAAACTACCATCAACTGGATAAATAAACCATTGAGTTTCAATACTAAAAACATATTTTTTAACCTTTTTTTAACTAGACAAGTCAGTCAAGAAAACAATATTATTTGCAATGACGGCCTACCCCAACCAAACCCTAACCCGGATGACGCTGGACCAATTGTGCACTGGCCTATGGGACTCCCAATCACAGCCGGGTTGTGATACAGCCCAGGATCGAACCAGGGTCTGTAGTGACGCCTCTAGCACTGAGATGCAGTGCCTTAGACTGCTCGGGGGGCCTCAATAATTAGGAAACATCAACCAATATACACTGAACAAAAATATAAACGTAACATGTAAATTGTTGGTCCCATGTTTCATGAACGGAAATAAGATCCCAGCCATTTTCCATACACACAAAATGATTATTTCTCTAAAATGTTGTGCACAGATTTGTTTACATCCCTATTAGTGAGCATTTCTCCTTTGCCAAGATAATCCATCCCCCTGAGATGTGTGGCATATCAAGAAGCTGATTAAACAGCATGATCATTACACAGGTGCACCATGTGCTGGGGACAAGAAAGGTCACTCTAAAATGTGAGATTTTGTTCACACAACACAATGCCACAGATGTCTCAAGTTGAAGGAGCGTGCAATGGGCATGCTGACTGCAGGAATAGGAATGCCCACCAGAGCTGTTGCCAGAGAATTGAATGTGCATTTCCCTACCATAAGCTGCCTCCAACTTCGTTTTAGAGAATTTGGTAGTACGTCCGATATCACAACTGCAGCCCATGTGTATAGTGTTGTGTGAGCGAGCTGTTTGCTGAGGTCAACGTTATGAACAGAGTGCCCCATGGTAGCGGTGGGGTTATGATATAGGCAGGCATAAGCTACGGACAACAAACACAATTGCATTTTATCAATGGCAATTTGAACAAACAGCTATACCGTGACGAAATCTATGTTGTGCCAATCATCCGCCGGCATCACCTCATATTTCACCATGATAATGCACGGCCCCATGTTGCAAGGTTTTGTACACAATTCCTGGAAGCTGAAAATGTTCCAGTTCATCACCCACTTGTTGAGCATGTGTGGAATGCTCTGGATTGACTTGTGCGACGAGTGTTCCAGTTCCCGCTAACATCCAGCAACTTCGTGCAGCCATTGAACAGCCTGATCAACTCTATGTGAAGGAGATGTGTCACGCTGCATGAGGCAAATGGTGGTCACACCAGATGCTGACTGGTTTTCTGATCCACGACCCTACCTTTTTTTTAAGGTATCTGTGATCAATAAAAGCCTATATGTATTCCCAGTCAGGTGAAATCCATAGTGTAGGGCTGAATTTATTTTGGGCTTCTACATCTGCATTAAATGCTGTTTGGAGTTTTAGGCTGAGTTTCTGTATAGCACTTTGTTACATTGGCTAAAGTAAAAAGAGCTTTATAAATACATTTGATTGAAATTGTTGCATGTTGCGTTAATTTTTGCTCAGTATATATTGTTATAGGTCTATATGCTTTTGGTAGGCTATCTACTGCTATAGGCTCAAAATGTCCAGAAACAAAGGACTTTCTTCTGAAACTCGTCAGTCTATTCTTGTTCTGAGAAATGAAGACTATTCCATGCGAGAAATTGCCGAGAGACTGAAGTATACAATGCTGTATACTACTCCCTTCACAGAACAGCGCAAACTGGCTCTAACTAGAATAGAAAGAGGAGTGGGAGGCCCCGGTGCACAACTGAGCAAAAGGACAAGTACATTAGAGTGTGACGCCTCACAATTCCTCAACTGGTAGCTTCAAGAAATAGTACCCACAAAACACCAGTCTCAATGTCAACAGCGAAGAGGCGACTCCTGGATGCTGGCCTTCTAGGCAGATTTGCAAAGAAAAAGCCATATATCAGACAGGCCAATAGAAAGAAAAGATTAAGATTGTCTGTGTTCTTTTGCCCATCTAAATCTTTTCTTTTTATTGGCCAGTCTGAGATATGGCTTTTTTTTCTTCAACTCTGCCTAGAAGGCCAGCATCCAGGGGTCGCCTCTTCACTGTTGACAAAAACAAGGACATTTCTAGGTGACCCCAAACTTTTGAACGGTAGTGGAGAAAGTACAGTGCATTACGAAAGTATTTAGACCTCTTGACTTTTATTCACATTTTGTTACGTTACTGCCTTATTCAAAAATGTATTCAATTGTTTTTTTCTTCTCATCAATCTACACACAATACCCCATAATGACAATTAAAAAACAGGTTTAGGCATTTTTACAAATGTATTAAAAATGTAAAAAATCTGAAATATCACATTTACATAATTATTCAGACCCTTTACTCAGTACTCTGTTGAAGCAA
Organism: Oncorhynchus gorbuscha; assembly: GCF_021184085.1. Lineage (NCBI taxonomy): Eukaryota > Metazoa > Chordata > Actinopteri > Salmoniformes > Salmonidae > Oncorhynchus > Oncorhynchus gorbuscha. The sequence goes on from NC_060181.1 coordinate 61,061,909, forward strand.
TTACAGCCTCAAGTCTTCTTGGGTTTGACACTACAAGCGTGGCACACCTGCGTTTGGAGAGTTTCTCCCATTCGTCTCTGCAGATCCTCTCAAGCTCTATCATGTTGGATGAGGAGCGTCGCTGCACAGCTATTTTCAGATCTCTCCAGAGATGTTCGATCCGGTTCAAGTCCGGCCTCTGGCTGAGTGGCCACTCAAGGACATTCAGAGACTTGTCCCAAAGCCAGTCTTGGCTGTGTGCTTAGGGTCGTTGTCCTGTTGGAAGGTGAACCTCTATCCCAGTCCAAGGTCTGGAGCGCTCTGGAGCAGGTTTTCAACTAGGATCTCGCTGTTTGTGCCGTTCATCTTTCCCTCGATCTTGACTAGTTTCCCTGCCACTGAAAAGCATCCCCACAGCATGATACTGCCACCATGCTCCACCGTAGAGATGGTGCCAGGTTTCCTCCAGACGTGACGCTTGGCATTCAGGCTAAAGAGTTCAATCTTGGTTTCATCAAATCAGAGAATCTTGTCCTGTGCCTTTTACAGAGTGGCTTCTGTCTGGCCAATCTACCATAAAGGCCTGATTGGTGGAGTGCTGCACAGATGGCTGTTCTTCTGGAAGGTTCTCCCATCTCCATAAAGGAACTCTGGAGCTCTGTCACAGTGACCATCGGGTTCTTGGTAGCCTCCCCGACCAATGCCTTTCTCCCCCAATTGCTCAGGATTGGCCGGGCGGCCTGCTCTATGAAGAGTCTTGGTGGTTCCAAACTTCTTCCATTTAAGAATGATGGAGGCCACTGTGTTCTTTGGGACCTTCAATGCTACAGAAATGTTTTGGTATCCTTACCCAGATCTGTGCGTCGACACAATCATGTCTCGGAGCTCTGCGGACAATGCTTTCGACCTCATGGCTTGGATTTTGCTCTGACATGCACTGTCAACTGTGGGACCAGTGTGTGCCTTTTCAAATCATATCCAATCAATTGGGTTTATTACAGGTGGACTCCAATCAAGTTGTAGAAACATCTCAAGGAGGATCAATGGAAACAGGATGCACCTGAACTCAATGTCGAGTCTCATAGCAAAGGGTCTGAATACTTATGTAAATAAGGCATTTCTGTTTATCTAAAACCCTGTTTTCGCTTTGTCATTATGGGGTATTTTGTGTAGAGTGATATGGACATTTAATTTGGTAATTTTAGGCTTGTGTGCGTGCGGCTGCTCGGCCATGGAAATCCATGTCATGAAGCTCCCGATGAACAGTTCTTGTTTAATACATTGTAGAATAAGGCTGTAACGTAACAAAATGTGGAAAAAGTCCATGGGTCTGAATACTTTCCGAATGCACTGTATTCCCTGTATTCAACATTCATAAGGCTTTGCATTTAGGGGGGACATAGTATTAACAGCATAAATAATATTGGGCAAGGGAGGGATTCTCCATCTTGTTCTATTATATAGATTCTTCTCATGCATTTCTTTACGAGACAAGGGCTTCAGTAATCTGTATCCTTTAGCGAGAGAACCCCATGGAGATGCATTTAGAGAGATGAATTGGTATCATCCCCAGTGTGACAGACTCCTCATCTGTCTCTGCTCGCGTCCATTGATCACAATTTATTTTATTTGTGTTGCATTATTAGGCGGAAGGAAAGCATTGGATTAATAAAAGGCCTGATTATAAAGTTAAACAGAAACACTATACTGTTCCACGGGAAGCCTGCTTCAGCTCAGGAGGCCCGACTGCTGCCTGACCTTATATCGTATTACATTGTTGGCTGAAATCAGAGGTAGCGCTTATCATTTACTATAGATGTAATTCATTTAACGATTATCACTTGCTTCTCTGTTGGATTTACTTGTCTAATTCCATCAGAAGACTCTTATATTTCTAAGTGATTTATCGTGTCCAAGACATACGTATTGTATGGGAATTGACCGATGGTTGTACAGTGAAATCATTACTTACGTTATGTGGAAATGTGTGTTACGCAAGGATAATCACTCTGGGCTTTAGAGGAGATTACAGGTGAGCCTTTGCCTTAACGCCTCACCCTAGAGCAAGGTATGTTGGCCATAGTAAAAATCCAGCTGTTTGACCAAGTGCCGATATGTGTAAGTCATTCTTAATGGCAGGGTCAACCTGATAATAACAAAGCAAAGTTTACACTTTCAACTCAAATGTATTTCTGAATTCTGTTAGAATCCTTGTTGTGTATGAGTGAGAGAGCGATATACCAAGGCTATTGGGCCCCTGTTGGAGCTCTAGCAGTGTAGCCCAGTGCATTTATGGATTGCAGTAATTAAACTAATTAGATGGGCATGCGGTCTTATAATAATGAGTTTGTGTCAGCACATGGCAAATCGTGGTGATAAATAAACTGATGAATGCAGTGAATATTTTTTGTTCTTTTTTTAAGTGTAATTGCTACTAAGATGGAGAGATTTAGATTTTGCGATACTATTATTTGTCACTCGTAGTTTGAGAAACTATATGATGAAGGGTATGTACTGTACAACGCATAACCATTTAATGGTCGGTAATTAAATTCATCGTGTGGGTTTTTCTCTTTATTGGTCCATTCTTTTCCGAAGGCTCCTCTATCACAATCTGGGGGGCGGCTAGAGTGGGGAATGAACCAGCAACTCTGCAGTAGCCTAACAGGTGAGGTCCACTACCTCCTGTGCCATGGAGGTTGAGACTGAGGATGTAACGCAATGACATGTAGGGAGGCATCCAACACTGACGACTGAGGCTGACAATGCTACAGTATTTCCTGATGTAGGTACCATTAGCACCCAGTGCGGTTCACACTCGCACAGCGCTATTGCAGAACTGTGGAACCTCAAAAGGGGGTCTCACTGCTTACTAAACTTCAAGTACAGTACATTTTCCCATTTTGTGAGTTAGACGTACAAGAGATGTTGACAGACCTAAAAACAATATATCGTTTTTATCCATACAAAAAATAACTACTACTGCTATTGCTTGTAACATTACTACTGTGTAGAGAAGATACTGGAAGATAAGCTCTTGTGCCTTTGATCAATGAAAATGTCTGCTGCTGCCCGGCATACACAGGAATGTTATAATGTTAACATGATCCAGACGTTAGTGTAGATTACCATATTATGTATGCTTATTCAAGGTGCCATTGAGAGCCACACATTAGATTAGGACAATATGCTGAATGTGATTATATGCTACTTATTCAACTTGCCATTTATCACAAGGGTTAAATAAATACAAACTGAATTAAATGTGAATCCTCTTCCCTTCTGAAAGAAAACAAAAGCCCAGGCTCTCCTTTGAATATTCCTGACACTTCCCGACTAGAAGATGAGACGTTATTTAAATACGAGCTTGCGGACTTCACCTGATGACCTCCTCTAAATATTATTTACGACCCAAAACATCTTTTAATTCCAGATAGGTCTTTTTAGCGATATCCGAGTGTCAGCGCTCTGATGCAAGGTGCAAGGCTGTGCCCATTTTTCAAGCAGACAATGAATATTCAAAAGATGTGCTTTAGAAAGGCGGGGTGAAAGAAAAGGGGAGAGTTAACATTAATTAATATTCGTAGCAGTAAAAATGAAAGCGAGACCCGGGCTAATTTCAAAGGACAATTAATCATAAGGATCCGTAATTACACGGGGGAGTTTACAAATGATTTTTTTTTTAAGGTTCCAGAGTTAAAGAAAGAAGAGAATCCCCAACCCATCAAAAATCACTGGCTCACCACAGTCCCAGCAGAAAGAGCAATTAGAGCAAACAGCAGAGGAGAGGTAATTGTGTGCCAGGAGGAAGCCCAGGCAGAATCTTAATTGCAGTGAACGAAGGAAGGATGATCACTTTCTCTAACTAACACCTGATCGTACTGAGGGAGAAGAGAGGAAATGCAGGCCGGAGCCAGTCTGTAACCACCTCCAGGTGCCTGGGTAAAATGAACCCTTCAGAGGTGTTCTGGTAAATGTGGCTGTTGTACATACTGTGGAGGCATCTCAAGCAACCCATGACGTGACCGTGGAGAGGAGTCAATCTCACAGGAAGTGTTTCCGTTACCGCTCACAAGTTTCAAAAGATGATCATCTTCTATACGGAGATATTTATTTGCTGAGCGTCTACACTGTACATTTACTGAGTATTCACTACACTCTGAATTGGCAATGTCTACGCTATAACATCAGAACCTCGCAACGGTTTACTTTAAACAATTATTGTGATGTAGGCTCACTTCGCCAACATTAGCCATGTTTGCACCTTCTTGTGTGTTTCAGAGTCCACTGATCAAAGAGAGACAGAGTCTCCAATGAGAGCCACACATAAACCTCTCTTTTATAAAGGGATAATGGTGTTTACTGCAAGTCAGAGCCTGCAGGTGTTAGTGAATAGCAGTGAAGGTTGTTAGGCCCTAGGCCCTGCTGTATTTGTCAGTAGGCTAGACTTGAAAAGGCCTCTGTTCACATCTGGTCTCTGTGTTATAGCACCAATCGGCACAGACTTGTTTATGGTCACTCCGAGGTACCTCCCTTTGTGAGCATCATGTGATGGTTCAGTCATAGAAGCTCACTTCTTCATAGCAGTTGTTTTCACCATGGGGCTATTCAGGGTCAAACAACACACTCACATGGTGATGCCTTCGCTTTGATGTCCAAGCTGTGTGAGATGATTTGCTTTCTGTTTTGTTGGGATTGAGATAATTACCCTCACGTCTCCAATCAGAGAAGCTAGGACATGTTGGACAAGCTGACATGGAAAATGTAGCTGGTCTTTTATTGCTTCCTCTAGGGAAAGGAATGGCAATTAAGTTGAGACATTGATGCCGAGACAGGTGTGACATCATGAAAGGTCACTGTTCAAAAACTGAAAGTGTAAGGTATCAAGCTCGGGACTCTTGGCATTCCCTTCAAATGCAATGGGTGGAGTTACACTTTACATGTGCCTTTATTTCTGTGTAATTATTCTTGTAAATACATTGTAATAAGTATAGTAACGATTCATTATTACAATGCACTTATGGTTACTAACGTGCGCTAATGTGACTAGAATGACGTTGTATACAACAGTCAACCTTCCGGGACATAGACATGTCTTATATGGGCAGAAAGCTTAAATTATTGTTATTCTAACTGTACTGTCCAATTTATAGTAGTTATTACAGTGAAAAATACCATGCTATTGATTGAGCATAGTGCAAAGACACTATTATCACGGCAACTGGTTTGATACATTCACCTCTGAAGGTAAATAACGTACGTACATTCAGTAATTTTGCTTTGATTTGTCATCTTGAGGGTCCCAGAGATAAAATGTATCATAGTTTTGTTTGATAAAATCAATTTTTTTTGTTCAAATGTAGGACCTGGGGTCTACAGTTTGACCCCACTGCTGTCTCTGGCTCCACACCCACCCCGCCCGGCCATCTAGATGTGTGAAAGTTAGTGTATAAGCTAATGATCCATCATGTATGACATTCCTGAGAGTGTTTAAACTTCAATGTTTTGTTACCATAGCATTTTTGTATGTTCTCTATAGTTATGTACTTGAAAATGTATCAATTGACCAATTTGGCACTTTTGGGCAAACTCCTGGCAGACTTGATACAATATATTGCTCAGTAATGTAATTCTTCACTGGATCAGTTTGAAACTTGGCACACACACTGTGGTCATCTGAAGGTCAAACTCTAAATTACACCTGGACTCCCATCTGAAAGTATGGCCTTTCTCTTCAATTTCACCAGATCTAATGAGTTACATTCTCCTACATTAATTTCACATTTCCACAAACGTCAAAGTGTTCCCTTTCAAATGGTATCAAGAAAATGCCTATCTTTGCTTCAGGTCCTGAGCTACAGGCAGTTAGATTTGGGTTTGTCATTCTAGGCGAAAATTGGAGATAGAAAAAGGGTACAATCTTTAAGAGGTTTTAAGATTCCTTTATGTTCATTCACCCTCTCCTCTTCCATAGTTACCCATCCTCGCCCTTCTGTCTCTGTTTGTGAACGAAACAGTCCAGTTGACCTTCATCTTGCCTTCCCCAATCCACAGTGCGATAAAGGGATCACAGCTGGCAGATCAAAGTGATGTCTTCACCCCTCAGTGTCTGCCGAATGGCCGCTGAATAACATCACAGTGGCGGTGAAATGGCTCTGACATAACCTGATCCAACGCAGTGACGTCGCACAGCACCGCGCTCCACCCTGCAATACATCAGTGCCAGGAAACAGTGGACCTGGAGACGTGCTGATTGAATCAGGGGCCAGGGAGACTCTGGGGAGAGTTCATCCATATCGGGCCAGCAGAAGGCTCCCCTCTCCCTCACCCCCTCACTAAAGCTATAGTCTCCCGAAGCACAAGACCAGGAGCTCAAAACCCCACCAGATCGGACCCACAAACTGAATCATATCCATCTTACATTGACATTTGAGTAATTTAGCAGACGCTCTTATCCAGAGCAGCTTACAGTAGTGAGTGCAGACATTTTCATTGGTCCCCCGTGGGAATCAAACCCACAACCCTGGCGTTGAAAATGACATGCTCTCCCAACTGAGCCACACAGGACTAAGAGGGAATTTAGAGGAAAACGTCAAATGGACCACTTAAGTTGAAGTAGGTGTATCAGAAACTATTCCTGTGCATAACACATTATGTAGAAATGCTTAGTGGAGCTGTTGACATTCACGGCCTTGGCAATGCACAGACCAAGTCTTTTAAGACAAATGCCAACTGCTCATTCCCCCGGCTCTGTGTGGCTAGATAGCGTCTAACATACAAATAAAGAGTTTGTGTTGTTTATTCTTATAAGAGAAGAAGCTATATTTTGTGGGCATAACCAATACCGTAAATTCATTAGTTATGACCATCATTCTTTGTTCTTCAACGTCTTTATCGTTTACTGAAGTCTTTGATGGCTGCGAAATGCATCATATAAATCCTGATGATTCCACCACCAGGATAAATGACCAATACCTTTGATTCATTACTGTTTAATAGCCTTGAAGATAGTGCAAATCAGATTTGTCAGATTACGCTACTGGGTTTGCCATTTTTAATAATGAAAATTACAATGATATCCGATAATAGTTTATCATTCTAAAGTTGAAGATATTACAATGGAGCTGTTGTGAAAGTAATGAAGCTGACACGCTTAGCTTTATCATTTAAAGCAATAGTACAATAATAATAGAATAATCAACCATTTCATTTTTCATGCTTATGGGTCGTTTCTTTGCTCAGTCAACACAATGCATACCAATGTATTCAAATGATTTGCATGTTAACTTTTCCATTTCCGAGGATGAATCGGAAATATTACGACAGGTTAAAAAACGCCATATTTGCAAAGGTCATTCAAAATGACTTTTTTTCGGGGATGAACGTTGTTTGCATATTGTTTGTGTGGTAAAGAGGGGAGACGTTTAATTCCTTTTGCAATTGTCCCCACGAGGTGGTATTATATCTGTCACCAGTCTAAATGGTGACAGGCTGTGTCCTACATGACTTTGACCCGCCTTGTCAGCTGGCAAAGAAAAAATCCCCAGGACAAATAGTTGTGAAGTGCAGGGGTATTAGTGACAGTATAAGCAATTTAGTGAATATATTTTTTCTAGGGATATTGTTTGTCTACAGATTTAACATGGTTTCAATCAGTTGGGGGTGGGTGTCTTCTTAGTGTTGTCCTGTGTATACATGTGTACTACTTATCATGGGTAAAAATAACCAAGCTCAGCATTACTACATGTTCCTATTGGACGAACGCTTTCATCTCCATGTTTGATGAATGATTGTTCAGTGGCAGATGGGATGAATGAGTTATACATCCATAGGATATGGAGAATTATTCAGACAGCTGCTTAAATAAATGAAAAAGGTGCCCACTGTGATGCATACCACTTTTGATATGAAGTGCTGCTCATTAAGTACACAGCAAGTACACAGCAATTCAAAATGTGTCCACGCATACCTGGACCTGTGTACTATAAGCAGAGTGTGTACTTTCACATGAGCCTATAGGGCCTACACAAGGATGTCAACAGTATATGAGATGGGTATACTGTAGTAGGCCAGGGATCTACATACTTTTCTAGCAAAAAAAAATGGAACGTGTCGCAAGCTAGTCATTTTTTTCCTAGCTTTCAAAAAGGCACATTCTTCTCCTCTCCCCTTCAACTCTTTCCTGGGTCCTTAGTGTACAACAAAAAGTAGTGCACTGTTTCTGTCAACATACCTGGTAAAATAGTGGTTCATAAACAGCTCTAAGGCGAGCCCTATAAAAGCTGTGATTTTTTTCTCCCCAATCTCAATTGTTCATAGAGAAACAACTAGATTGCATGTTCAGCTCCATGCCGATGCTTAAATCACATCAGAATACTTTTTTTTAGGTCTGTAAGAAAACCAACAAATTGGGAAAACGTTCATTCATGTTGCATTGATTAGACAGGACCTTGCAGAGATGTGTTTAGTTATTATTATTATTATTTTTTCACCTTTATTTAACCAAGTTCTCATTTGCAACTGCGACCTTTATGACAGTTTGAGTTGGGACACGTGACAAATGCATGTACTTACAGAATTGTTTGGTGAACTACTCAAGGCTGGGCTGCGAGCTACTGGTAAACTGGCCATCGACCTGTTGGATAAACCTGCAGTAGGCCATATGACTGAATGAAGCTCTGCGTTGTAGTGGCCTGTTGTACAAAAGATGTCCCTATCAATACAATGACTCTAACCTTGTCTCTACTTTAAGAGGTAATTTTAGAATATTGTGATACATGGACTTCAGCTCAGGGAGATGGCATATTTATGTTTTAAGTCATTTAAATGTGGCACAATAAATCACCCAGAAGCTCTATTTGTTTTAATTTTTGAGTAATGTTGCAATCCAATTAAATTAGTTGTAGATTTTCTGTTTTATTTTATTGGCCAATTGGGCATTACAACCTACGAGCGGTAATGCATATATCTGAAAGTATGATAAGTCATTAAAACCGTTTCCTAATATGCTAATGTATTAAATTAAACTGTCTTGGCCTCTGCAAGAACAATAAAGCACATTGATTTAAAAGTATTTCTTCTAATTTCAGATATTAAACCTCCTGGTGACTGTATATCAGTCTTGTCGAGGTACTCGTGTCTCCTAACAGTGAACAAGGGCAAATGACCAGAGAGCATCCCAGTGTGCGTCTCTCTCTCCCTCTCTCTCTCACCACCTTCCCCCCACAAACGAAAGCTACACTCAGCCGCCCCCACCACCCCCCAATCCCCTTCAGAGCTCCACTGTTCCAAAGTAAACTCAGTTGCCATAGTAACACCCTCCCGGCTAGTTTTGTAAGGTCACCAGCCGCCGAGCTCTACCCTCAGAGAGCAGGCATAACTAATGTCCTGCAGGTTCAGGCTTGATGTAAATAGTCTCAGGTGACAGCCTACTGTACAAATACTCAATTATGCTTGCTTGAAAGGAAATGATTTGTTGTAACAGCCAGCACTCAACCTGCGTGACATCAGTGTTGCCGGGGCAACGCCGGCTGATTGCACGGGCTGGAATTAGGTATTGATCAGAGGAGGGGGGCCAGCGCCAGCTTGGGACTGGAAGCCTTCCACCACTACAATTTACAGAGGGGGTTGGGAGTTCTGGGGACAGCGGGGGCTCCACACAGCGTCCAGCTCAGAGAGCTGAAAACCCCTCAGGAACCAATTTACACTACACACGGCTACAGTGCAATATCTGCAGCAGTCAATAATAGAAATCTGATGCCCCTTCTGCAACCAATGTGACCGTTCCTCCCTCTTGTTAGAACTTGGAAGTTCTAGGCTAATCCATGAAGCACAATAGATTTCCAATGGCACACAGCTATTTTTGACTTTGGGAGTCTACTCCGGGTAATTCAACCTCTGAGTAAGGAAGGCTGTGATTGAGGATAAAGACCCAGCCTTGAGAGGGTTTCAGTGAGGATAAATATCAGGGAAAGAATCATAGATTTGACATAGAGAAGACCTATTTCTAAACAGTAAAAAAAAAAAAAAAGAAGTAGACTTCAACATCTGTTCTTTGTTAGCAGGCCTCTCTTTTAGAACCCTCTTGGTTGGTTTGTAGCACACTAGAGCACAGGCTTCCGGTGTGTACATCTCTGCCATTCAGCTGGTTGTGAACCCTCTATAAAAAAGGTAATGCCCTCTGGCACAGATTATCCATTATATTGACCGGATACTCCAGTGGCCGCTCTAACAATGAAAATGAATGTCTTCAAAAATGGAAGGCAGTCAGGAGGAGGCAAGATCAGGTGGGACCTTTCTAGCCAATGAGAGGGCAGATATGTTTGTGAACAACAGGCACAACTCCGATATAGTGTTTTTTCTCAAATTTGATGTCACGCGTCCTACTTATATCAGTACACTCGGAAGAACCTAATCATTGCGAAACTTCCATTTGCTCAAATAAGCCGCATATTGCAAATAAGCCATTACATTTTTGTTGTTGAACAAATTCAACACTCTCATTGACCTCCATACAAAAACTCCTTGCTTTGTGAGCGGAAAACCCCAAAAACACTGCAGGAGATTTTGGGCCCAGTTATCCCTCTCGCTTCGCCTCTTCCTCTCTGGCTCCGGTCATGATGGAATCAATCACTTGCCCCTGCCAGACACCTGACAACTCCCTCTCCTGGCAGCTCTCAGAAATGCAGTGTGTAGGGTGAGTTCACACCCCTTCACATCTGACCATGTTCAACCCGAAAGGGTCCATTGTAGCCAAATCTGCTTTCCACATAGAACTGTCTACTTTACATTACACAGACGTGGAGGATGTCAGCCCCTTGTCTCATCACAGGACTGCATTATGGAAGACATTGGCTATAAATGTGATCTATGTGTATAAAAGTACTGGCTCAAAAGGCTACAGCCGCTGCTGCCTCTTTAATAAGAGCCAGCTACCAAGAGCAAATTCCAAGACCTCGATGTCATGGAAAAACCCTGTCCAGTCTTCCCAAGATTTCATTTGTAAATCCCTCAGACATACTGCATAACATTACTGCTCTTAGTCTCTGACTGGAACTGGGGGGGGGACAAGCTGATGTCACCAAACACTGGCCTTATAGCAAAATGATGGCCCCATCATCAGCACAGCAATGACAGCTTCATAAACTTTGATTTAATCAGACGGGGGAAATTGAACCATTATATGAGCTAATCTACAACTACGAGATGATATATCTCAGGCGCAATGCACTGATGGCTCTGATGAGAATTCATCCCCGTCGCTGGCGTCGTGGAGTCATAGTTCAGATCTTAAGTCAGTCTCACACCATGGACGACAGCATATTGTGGCCTTCACCGTTATAACATGCGGTGTGTGGAGTGTCTGTGCGCACAAACGTTTGGACACCTACTCATTCAACGGTTTTTCTTTATTTTTACTATTTTCTATAACGCATGGAATCATGTAGTAACCCCAAAAAATGTTAGACAAAATCTGAATATATTGTATTTGAGATTCTTCAAAAGTAGCCACCCTTTGCCTCGATGACAGCTTTGCACACTCTTGGCATTCTCTCAACCAGATTCATGAGGTAATCACCTGGAATGCAGTTCAATTAACAGGTGTGCCTTGTTTAAAGTTTTTTTGTGTGTGGAATTTCTTTCCTTCTTAATGTGTTTGAGCCAATCAGTTGTGTTGTGACAAGGTAGGGGTGCTATACAGAAGAAAGCCCTATTTGGTAAAAGGCCAAGTCCATAGAATGGCAAGAACAGCTCAAATAAGCAAAGAGAAATGACAGTCCATTACTTTAAGACGTGAAGGTCAGTCAATCCGGAACATTAAGAACTTTGAAAGTCTCTTCAAAGCAGCCGCAAAAACCAAAAGCACTATGATGAAACTGACTCTCATGAGGACCACCATAGGGATAAGTTCATTAGAGGATAAGTTCATTAGAGTTACCAGGCCCAAATAAATGCTTCAGAGTTCAAGTAACAGACAAATCACAACATCAATTGTTAAAAGAGGAGACTGCGTGAATCAGGCCTTCATGGTCAAATTGCTGCAAAGAAACCACTGCTAAAGGACATCAATAATAAGAAGAGACTTGCTTGGGCCAAGAAACACGAGCAATGGACCGGTGGAAATCTGTCGTTTGGTCTGATGAGTCCAAATTTGAGATTTTTGGTTCCAACCGCTGTGTTTTTGTGAGACACAGAGTATGTGAACGGACAATCTCCGCATGTGTGGATCCGACTGTGAAGCATGGAGGAGGTATGATGTTATGGGGGTGCTTTGCTGGTGACACTGTTGGTGATTTATTTAGAAATCAAGGCACACTTAACCACCATGGTTCCTCCCAAGTGGTGCAGTGATCTAAGGCACTGCGTCGCAGTGCTAGCTGTGCCACTAGAGATCCTGGTTCAAGTCCAGGCTCTGTCGCAGCTGGGAGACCCATGGGGTGATGCACAATTGGCCCAGCGTCGTCCAGGTTAGCGGAGGGTTTGGCTGGCAGGATGTTCTTGTCCCCTCGTGCTCTAGCGACTCCTGTGGAGGGTTGGGAGCAATGCATGCTGACACGGTCGCCAGGGAGAACAGTGTTTCCTCCGATACATTGGTGGCCTGGATTCCGGGTTAAGCGGGCATTGTGTCAAGAAGCAGTGCGGCTTGGTTGGGTTGTGTATGTGACCCCTTGCATTTAATAACTGGTTGACTCTCTTTTGGCAGCAATAAAGCCAACCAAATGTTTTCTGTAGTTGCGGATCAGACTTTCACAACGGCCAGGAGGAATTTTGGACAATTTTGGACAATTGTGGACAAACAGTTTTGTAAAGATACAAAACTGTTTCAGTTCAACAATATTCTTAGGATGTCTGGTGTGAACTGCTCTCGAAGGTCATTCCACAGCATTTTAAAATCGGGTTGAGGTCATGACCCTGACTGGTCCACTCCAGAAGTCGATGCAAACCATGATGCTCCCTCCACCATACTTTACAGTTGGGATTAGGTTTTGATGTTGCTGTTTTATGCTTTTTTTCTCACACAGTGTTGTGCGTTCCTTCCAAACACCTCAACTTTAGTTTATCTGTTCACAGAATATTTTTCCAGGAGCAATGTGGAACATCCAGGTGCTCTTTTGTGAACAGTGTTTTTTTGACAGCAGTGGCTTTTTCCGTGGTGTCCTCCCACGAACACCATTCTTGTTTAGTGTTTTACGTATCGTAGACTCGTCAACAGAGATGTTAGCATGTTCCAGAGATTTATGTAAGTCTTTAGCTGACACTAGGATTCTTCTTAACCTCATTGAGCATTCTGCACTGTGCTTTTGCAGTCATAGCAACAGTGCTGAACTTCCTCCATTTATAGACAATTTGTCTTACTGTGGACTGATGAACATTTAGGCTTTTAGAGATACTTTTGTAACCCTTTCCAGCTTTAGGCAAGTCAACAATTTTGATTTAGGTCTTCTGAGATCTCTTTTGTGGTTCATGGTTCACATCAGGCAATACTTCTTGTGAATAGAAAACTCAAATTTTGAGCGTTTTTTATAGGGCAAGGCAGCTCGAACCAACATCTCCAATCTTGTCTCATTGATTGGACTCCAGGTTTGCTGACTCCTGACTCCAATTAGCTTTTGGAAAAGTTATTAGCTTAGGTGTTCATATACTTTTTAGAACCTACACTGTGAATGTTTAAAATATGTATTCAATATCGACAAGAAAAATGATGACACACAAATTATTGTAAGCACACTGTGTCCGTCTATTGTTGTGACTAAGATGAAGATCAGATCAAATTTTATGACCAATTTATGCAGAAATCCAGGTAATTCCAAAGGGTTCACATACTTTTCCTTGCCAGTGTTCATACACATACACTGCAGTTAAAAAGTTTGGGGTCACTTAGAAATGTCCTTGTTTTTGAAAAAATAACATCAAATTGATCAGAAATACAGTGTAGACATTGTTAATGTTGTAAATGACTATTGTAGCTGGAAACGGCAGATTTTTTAAAATGGAATATCTACATAGGCGTACAGAGGCCCATCATCAGAAACCATCACTCCTGTGTTCCAATGGCACGGTGTGTTAGCTAATCAAAATGTATCATTTTAAAAGGCTAATTGATCATTAGAAAACCATTTTGCAATTATGTTAGCACAGCTGAAAACTGTTGTTCTGATTAAAGAAGCAATAAAAAACTGGCCTTCTTTAGACTAGTTGAGTATCTGGAGCATCAGCATTTGTGGGTTCGATTACAGGCTCAAAATGGCCAGAAACAAAGAACACTCATCAGTCTATTCTTGTTCTGAGAAATGAAGGGTTGTTCTTGTTCTGAGAAATAACCCTAACCCTAACCCTAACCCTAACCCTAACCCTAACCCCAATTGAGATGGTTTGGGATGAGTTTGATCACAGAGTGAAGGAAAAGCAGCCAACAAGTGCTCAGCATATGTGAGAACTCCTTCAAGACTGTTGGAAAAGCATTCCAGGTGAAGCTGGTTGAAAGAACGTGTGCAAAGCTGTCATCAAGGCAAAGGGTGGCTACTTTGAAGAATCTAAGATCTCAAACACTTTTTTGGTTACTACAATATTACATGTGTTACTTCATAGTTTTGATGACATCACTATTATTCTACAATGTAGAAAATAGTGAAAATAAAGAAAAACCCTTGAATAAATATGTATCTCCAAACTTTTGACTGGTACTGCATGTGACATCTATGTGTTACTTTGCCTTGCGCCAGTGGTAGTTAAACGTGTGTATTATTTTGTTTGTTCGGCTGTGTGTTGCTCTGATTCTATCAGGGTTAGTGTCTGTCATATCTAAGCTTTTTTTCTTATAATGCAATCAATGAAGGTCTTTTCCCACCATCTATTGAAAGTCAAAGCCAACCTATCTGGGACCGCTCTGAACTGTTCTGTCAAATCTAAGAATCAAGCCCATATTTCTTGGAGTCGTGTTGTGCAATTCCTCACTCCAGTTTGTGTGCGCGCTCGCACCTAATATACAAAAGATCTATTGAAATATGCATGAGACCCATGATGCCTGCACTAAAAATACACTCAAATAGGGAATACATTGACAGCTCTGTTATTGAGCTCTCCTTGAGATTCTTGTCACAGCAGCCACAGATCTCTCTCAAGACTCGTGTATTATCAAAAACACACCATCTCTCTCCCTCTCCCCCTCCCTCCCTCCTTCTCTCTCTCTGTAATATATCTCTGTATCTATCTACAGTATCCATCTTCCATCTTTCTCTCTCGCTGTCTTTCGTCTTTCACAACATCTCTCCCCCTCCTCCCTCTCTCTCTCTCTCTCTCTCTGTAATATATCTCTTTATCCATCTACAGTATCTTCCATCTTTCTCTCGTCTTTCCCTCACACACACTTGCTTACACTGTGCCAACACAAAATGATGCACACATTGGATGTGATTTACAGTGTCTTTTATTCATACTTAAAGACACCTTGCTACAGAATGGAGGGGATGTTTTAGGCACATTGAAGATTTGGATCACATAAAAGGAGAGAAAAGATCAACCAAGCCGAGTCATTTCAACAATTACCCCCTAACAATCTTAAATTAACTTCTTATTTTACTGTCAATGGTGATCTAGAAGGCAGCGTTTATGCCACACTAGCCACTGTTCTACCATAAAGAATGATCAAATGAGTGGAGAAACAGCCACTAACATACCTACCCCTTTATGTGGCATCATGGTCCCATTTTAAATGACGTGGAAACAACGTTGATTCAACCAGTATCTGCCCAGTGGGCTATGCCATGGTAGCAGATATCCTATCCTACTAACCTCTGGTTTCACTGGCTCTATTCAAACATGTTGTAGATGTTATAATGCAGTAAACAGTGGTGCTGTCCTTTCCAACCCAGGTTACCAACTGCTGAGTTACAGCGTAGACCCACAAGGCCAAATTGGTAGGCGTCAGCACCAGTTACACCTCTGTAATGGGGCCTTGAAATACGGCTCTGCAACTTTAATAAGTTCTAGCAGAGTCCAGGGCTGAGGGTTGCTTTCCCCAGGTGCTGCTCAGAGTTAGTGAACATTTATCACCGAAATATCTAACACCACTCCTGCTAAAGCAGACAAATGCCTTCCTGCTCTGGAATCCCTTCCGTAGTCATCAGAATCAGGCCAACAGATCCGCCTTTAATAGTTATCTATGGAGCCTTGCCTACGCAATGAACACCCACATTTATTTCACCGCTTACACCGGCCCAGGGTAAGTGGATCAATTAGGGAAGACTACAAGTTCAGCATCTTTACACATAGTATCAATTGTTTAAGTTGAGCTCCAGATTATCTGGGATCTGGCCCCCCCCCCCCCGATCTAAAGCAATGTTCATTACAATGGCTCTTCTGAAAAACACAACCTTGGCACATGCCTCTGCACTAATGGCCCACAGATTGATTTTGAATTAGTAACACTTTTGGATGGTGGCCAATTCAAATGGATCCTATATGAATAACTAACCACCATTTTAGTTTTAGGTGTTCAGTATAGGTTCTCTCTAAGTGGATGGTCTTAAGGCTGAACACTGATTGGATTCTCACAGGACGACCTCACTGAAGTCCACGGCTCCTTCGACCTGTAACATGTTCAGAATGATCATATTTAGGATCCAGCCCAAAACATTTGACAATACTCAGTGACTTGTTGTGTTGGTTGAAATATTATTGTACAACAACAAAAAATATTGTTATAGACCTATGGTATGCAATAATTGTGCACCATCTAATGATCAATTAGGCCGTAAGAACAATCTGAATGTTTGGAGAGTTCCACACCCGGGTGATTATAGAAAGAGGAGGTGGAAACTAAAGTGGGTCAGGTCAGATGAGTGTTGGGTTGGTGTGTATTTTAGAACAGGACATGAACTGTCAAACAGATAGGTCAGATGAGTGTTGGGTTGGTGTGTATTTTAGAACAGGACATGAACTGTCAAACAGATAGGTCAGATGAGAGCTCCTCAGTGGTAACCGTTGCCCAAGTGAGTCCACCAGGGAAGAAACCATATCCTGTCCAACTGAGACTGCTAAACTAGAACAGAGAACTATGGTGCAGAGAAGATGCACTACTGACGATTCAGCCTGGTCGCAAACCATACCGGCAGATTCACTGCACCAACTGTACCATTCAAAATGGAATTATCATTTAGACACAACATCAAGCTATATGTACTGTATATGAATACACCTATAGGGTGTTCAGATATACATGTTGAATGTCAAAATGTTACTAAAAGGGTGCTAACATTTTAAGACCCGAGTGTTAAATGTACGCCCTTATGAAACGGTGTTGTTGAGACGCAGTTTCCAAAAGGTCTCTTTGATCTCACCTACTGTATGTGACCAAGAGCATTCTGGAGCATCATAAAGAAGGGTGTCAGAATGCAGTGAGTGAGGTGTCAAGGACAGCCAGTCCTAAACGGTAATCTGACTTGAAGGCGTGCTCGGTGTCCAGCCGACACGTGTGTAAGTCAACCTGAAATAGTGTCCTTTCAATCGGACGCTTGCTCTAAGAGCTCGCTTTATCCAGTGCCCTGTCAGGATGGGGGATGTGATGTGGAGCATAATCACCTGTTCCACTGCACACTCCAGCCCCACACAGGGCCAGCCCCAGTGCACCATCCAGCCACACACAGGGCCAGCCCCAGTACACACTCCAGCCCCACACAGGGCCGGCCCCAGTACACACTCCGGTCCCACACAGGGCCAGCCCCAGTACACACTCCGGTCCCACACAGGGCCAGCCCCAGTGCACACTCCAGCCCCACACAGGGCCAGCCCCAGTACACACTACGGCCCCACACAGGGCCAGCCCCAGTGCACACTCCAGCCACACACAGGGCCAGCCCCAATACACACTCCAGTCCCACACAGGGCCAGCCCCAGTGCACCATCCAGCCACACACAGGGCCAGCCCCAGTACACACTCCAGCCCCACACAGGGCCGGCCCCAGTACACACTCCGGTCCCACACAGGGCCAGCCCCAGTACACACTCCAGCCCCACACAGGGCCGGCCCCAGTACACACTCCGGTCCCACACAGGGCCAGCCCCAGTGCACACTCCAGCCCCACACAGGGCCAGCCCCAGTACACACTACGGCCCCACACAGGGCCAGCCCCAGTGCACACTCCAGCCACACACAGGGCCAGCCCCAATACACACTCCAGTCCCACACAGGGCCAGCCCCAGTGCACCATCCAGCCACACACAGAGCCAGCCCCAGTACACACTCCAGCCCCACACAGGGCCGGCCCCAGTACACACTCCAGTCCCACACAGGGCCAGCCCCAGTGCACACTCCAGCCCCACACAGGGCCGGCCCCAGTACACACTCCAGCCCCACACAGAGCCAGCCCAAGTACACACTCCAGCCCCACACAGGGCCAGCCCCAGTACACACTCCAGTCCCACACAGGGCCAGCCCCAGTAGACACTCCAGTCCCACACAGGGCCAGTCCCAGTGCACCGTCCAGCCACACACAGGGCCAGCCCCAGTGCACCCTCCAGCCCCACACAGGGCCAGCCCCCGTGCACACTCCAGCCCCACACAGGGCCAGCCCCAGTGCACACTCCAGCCCCACACAGGGCCAGCCCCAGTGCACACTCCAGCCCCACACAGGGCCAGCCCCAGTGCACACTCCAGCCCCACACAGGGCCAGCCCCAGTGCACACTCCAGTCCCACACAGGGCCAGCCCCAGTGCACACTCCAGCCCCACACAGGGCCAGCCCCAGTGCACACTCCAGTCCCACACAGGGCCAGCCCCAGTACACACTATTAACAGAACTGCAGAAAAACAGTGCCTGACAGGCGGGAAAGAAGGACACTGTCTACCGATGTCGCCTCCGCTAGTTACTCCAGTACACAGCAGGCGGAAGGCAACACTGTGTGCTAACTAACGAGCTTGCTACTTAGCAACACAGTCTGCTAGCTAGCAAGCTAACTAGCACACAGTGTCGCCCCCGCCTCCAGCGCACCGGAGTCCTCCGTAGGACGAGCAAGCTACCACACAGTGTCCTTCTCTCCCGCCTGCCAAAAACCTGCCTTCACCGTTGTTAACCAAACTGCAAGAAAATGGTCCCTGACATGCGGTCAGTCTACCGTCTACCGCAGTCTACCGTTGTCGCCATCGCCTCTTCTTCTGTTGGGCTTATCGCCGATTGGCATCCAATGTTAAGGTACCTACTGTACTGGAGCTCCGAAATGTCTGAGCGCCAAACAAAATGGACTGATTGTTTGGTATAAACATTGCTTGCTAAATGAACTATGCTATCTCTAGCCCCATCAAATGTTGTGCTTAATACATTGAGAGAACACAAACACCAGATTGTGGTTAGCATTAACGTTTATCTAGACATGTTTAGCTTTGTTTGGTTCCATCAATGTGCTTTACTCATCGCCGCTGTTGAACTTCTGAGGTGAGCCCCCCCCAACCAAACCTATCTTAAAGGGCCCCCAAAAAGATAGAAATGGCCCTGATCTTCTCTTTCAGGGAGAGCTGCTTGTCTAATTGACATGCGGTTATTATAATCCAGACATATACTCAGATGTGTGAGTTTATGGGCTTAGGGCCCTGCGTTTGAGGTGCTTTGCCTTTAGCAAAGTTACCTCCACTCGAGGATGATGGCCAGTTTGTTATTTTGCTCAACAAATTTCCCATAATTTTTCTACATTTGCATATTTTGTATATTTTGTACCCGAACCCCTGACTCAGGTATCAACTGTTGCAACTCCACACCAAATAAAAAGACTGCCGGGTCCTCCATCTTAACACACAGGTATTTGGTCATTGAAATTACAGAAAGACTGAAGTGCACAGCAGCAAGATTTTTTAAATCATTCATTCAAATTGATTTTATACAAATGAGGCTTTACCTTTGCATTTCTTTGTCTGGTGGAACTGGACAGCGTTTCAACAAGAAAAAAACGGTGTGGATGCAAGTGTGTTTGTCTGTGTTTACTGCACACAGGCTACATGTGAATTGTATGTATCCTGGGTGTGTAGAGGCCTCACACAGCCTGGCACACACACAGATCCGACCCGGCATTCCACTCAACAGTCATTTATTGGTGTGATCCATCATTATCATGTTTTATTATAGCCAGCGTTGGAGATACAATTCACAAATAGGCACACTCGGTTGAGATGACAGCCGGGGAGAGGGGATGTCCTTTACCGTTGTCCTCTGCCAAGCGCTTTCAGAGGAGCCTCCATGGTCCTGATCCCAGAGACCCAAAGAGCAGCCCAGGGATATGCAGGGGAGCATGGGGGGGGGGGGGGGTAGCAGGAACCAGCCATGACAGCCCAGTACACTGTGGGCTAGACCAATAGAACCCCATTATTGACCAGAGAAGGAGAGTCAAAGAGAAAGAAAGAGAGAACTGCTGCTCTCAGTGACAGCAATGTCTCATGACTACCTTTGTATTCAGTGGCCATAACTCACTGCCTGAGCGTGGGGATTGATTCCAGGTCGGACGTTCCCTGGAGGATCCCTGGCACTCAACAGTTTGATCTGTAGATTAATGCAATAAGGATCCCCAGGCCAGGCCTTCGTCTCTGGCCAAACGCTTACGCCTCCCAAATTTGTATCCAGCAAAAGGTTGAGTCCCATGTTTATTTGGGTAATGAATTGCAGTAATTAATGCACCTATTGATTCCTCCACAGAGTCTCCTACAAAGGCCAGTCAGATTTTTTATTTAGAGGGAGTGCACAGAGGGTGAGGGGAGGCCAGAAAAACCAAATACAGACAAGACAATTGCAATATGTGCTTGTAGAATGAGAGTGTAATTGTTCTATGAATAATATTTGAATATATTCAATTAAATCTCACAAGTTGGAGGCGTTAGATATTCCCTGCTTTTATTTCACTTCTCTTTCCCTTCCTGGTTGTAATAAAAATGCAAATAGTGAGGGCACCAGGGAGCCGGTAAGGACGTTTGGCTGAGGAGCGTTTGGTGTCACACTAATAACCACAATGCAATTTCCTCCAACAAACAGGCGAGTTTGCATTAGCATATAATCTTTTGGAATTATGAATGTGCAAATCTCGATCACATTTCCTTGTAAAAGAGCTGCTAGAGACAGGCATTGGCTGAAAATGAGATGTGGCGGGAAATATTTACCTCAACTACAGGAACACTTCTCTATTAGCCAGATAGGCATCAGCGATGCAGTTGTCATCCAACGATGATGAACTTGTATCGATTCAGTTGTGGATCATAACATATCCCTTGTATTGTATGTGTATTACCCTTGGCTTGGGCCTTTAGCTCATTATAAAAGCACGGGGACTCTCCCGATTGGTTGTTCTTCCCTGTGCTGTGGTTCTATGTCTCTGTGCCGTAGTGCCCTGTGTAAACACCTGGTCACAGCTGCTGTGACACTACTTACCAGGGTCTGGAGAACAATGAACACTGCCAGCCACCTCATTTATTGTCATTTGTTGCCATTTACCTTAAGAATTGTTTGTGCCGCTTGCGAGTAATTATAGGAAAATTAGCTTTTGACCTTAGATTATTATTGGAAAAACTTGAGTTTAGTTGTACTATGATCAATAGTTTTATATTGATAACAATAGGTATTACAACAGCCCAAAAATGCCCGACACCCAAGAGGTGGGTGGGGTTTGTCAGGATTATCTCACAGATCTGCACCTGAAGAGACGCAGGCATTCCCTAAAACAGATACGTTTCCTAGTTGCAATGTGTTCTTTTAAGATAAGAAAACTTAATTGCCCATTTGGTTCGTGCAAAATGGAAATTCGTCTTTGGCGGTCTGGCACACTAAAGAATGGCTCATCAAGTAGATTTATAATCTCATATACAACTTTTCCTCCCCCATGTCTACAGTTGATAACTTGTGTTAGCCCCGATTTAGCCCTAAAGTCTGAGTTGTTGTAGGATAGGTGCAATTGAATCATTTTCTTTACCATTTCAGTTGACGTTATTATATACCTGTTTTCCCAGTGGAGTTCTGTACACCGTATGAGTGTATAAGAGAAAATGTAACAGAAGTGATTACCAATCTCATTAATAACACACTTAAACTAAATCCTGGTTGGCAAACAGCTCAGTCTATTGTTAAGTTTTCCCCACTACTTAGAACAATGATTATGAATAATGATTTGTTTTAACCTCCTAAATTTCTCAAGAACCTATGGCATGCCTTATTAAAGACAAAATAGGTAGAAGACTAATTAAGCTGACCAATAGAAATGACAGCACGCTCAACTGCCAGAGCTAAGCAAGAGCTTGAAAAATGGCTCCTCTGCAGTTTCAATTAATCAGGTGATTTTGCTTAATTTTGTTTGACGTTGGCAGAGGAAACGTCCTCTGGGAGTATCTGTCCTTTGACCACTAATGCTTTAGTAATTCTCCCATCAGTAAGAGCATGATTGAACCACATCGTGTGTGTGTGTGTGTGTGTGTGTGTGTGTGTGTGTGTGTGTGTGTGTGTGTGTGTGTGTGTGTGTGTGTGTGTGTGTGTGTGTGTGTGTGTGTGTGTGTATTGCATTCTCAGTTATCAATTACTCCTTGTTTTTTCCCCCTGCAGAAGTGAATGGGAGTTGATTGCAAAGCCCACACAACCAAGAGTGGAACCTGATTAACCTTTGGTTGACTCCAGTAGCAGCACGTGTGCATAGCAGCTTCCCTTCCTCTTCATCCGATATCCCCAGCCAGGAGATGTTTCAGCTCACCTCTGCTGCAGTGATTAATTAACAATAGAACCATTCAATGGCCCAGTAATTACCAAACACTTCGGACACTGCAACATTTTTCAGCTCTGTCACACAGGCTTGTCGGCGGCACCGGCTTTCACCTGGAATCCTCAGGCTCCTTGCTCTTCCTAACTTTGTTTTCTCTGACGCAGATTAGATCTGCCACCCCATTACAGATTCATTTTCCTAATTTTTCATGTCTGCGCCGCGCCCCATCTGCACAGGGCTGATAATTGTGGGGACCAGCCCTGGTGATTAACATCAGCAGAATTAATTACGGCCGCCATTAAGGCTCCAGGTTGCACACAATGATCAAGAGAAATTAACTTTCTCCCCAGCTCCTAAATCATCTCACCTTCAAGTGGAGTGATGGCACAGAGAAAGCCAAAGCCCTGGCCCCCGCTTGCCACCTTCTTAACCAAACAAGAGGCACGCATCCCATGCCCACCCACCCGCCTGCCGCCCACTAAGGAGATTACAGCCGGAGCTGACGGGTATCAATTACACCACCTTATGTGGTGGGATGAGAGAGTGGTACCCTGGGCCCTGTGACTAATGGCCCTGGGTTGGAGCCACCCTGCCTGCAGATACCCTGCCTGCAGCTGGAGATCAGGGAGCTAGCTGCCACTCCGGGTAGGCAGGACCTACTGCCAGATGCTGGGGGCTGATTGGTGCACAATCCAACTTGTCAGTTCACTGGCCTGACATACAGAGCTACAGTATATGGTTTATTACTCCAAAAGAGTGGATGATCTGGCTCTGTCAAGTCTTTCAATCATCCAGCAATGTTCATCTGTGTGGGTCAAATGCAAAAGACGAGGTATGGTATAGTAGCTCTGGAAAGCAGCCGAATGTTTCGAGGTTGGCCATTGTGTTTGTGTAGCTGTTCATACAGCATGTGGCCTTAGCTGCGTTGCGTTGATAGTGAGCTGTGTAACGTGTGTGAGCATAGAGTGACGGGGCAGGCTGGCTCCTCAAAAAAAGGAGAGTGATGTGTTTTGAAGCTATGCTAATGAAACAGGCCCCGTGCCCCGGCTGTACCGGGAACAGTGGTAATGTCAGGAGGAGATAAGCCCATTGCGCCTGTATCATATTGACTTGTCAAGGTTAAGCAGTGAGAACCCGGGGAGGAGTGGGAGGTGAAAACGCTCCATCCTTTCACTCTTTCCTTCGACTGCTGAGGAAGACGACGGGGGGAGGGGAGAAAAAGGGACGCTGCCCTGCTCCAACCTTCAAACAAAACACAGTGCAGATCAATCAGGAGCCATAGAGAGAGAGAGAGAGTATAGACAACAGAACAGTCATGGGTTTGGCTTTCTCCTCTCATTTGGATTGAATGTGATTTGGCTCCACACGATCTAATTATGCGCAGACCTAAATCCCTTTGGAGTTTTCTCCGCCATATTGAGGATGTCATGCTGTGAGAAATGGCTGTGAGATATTAAACAGACCTGTGTGTAAGAGTGTTTTATGGATGCACATCACAGTGAGCAATCATGACAGTCATTGGATATCCTATTTGAATGGTAATAAAAACTGTCTAAGCATCTGTGTGCTTATGTTTTAAGGCCTATGGAAATATAACGGTAGTGCAAATACAATGTGCATAGGGATATTGGATTTAAATCACTGAGTAATATATATATATATTTTTTCCTCATGATAATTGGCATAGGTGTTCACGTTCATTGTAATGGGGGGGGGATCTCAAATTTGAAGGGATTAAGACAGTCAGCATCTTTCAGCATTTTCCCCTAAAACGATGAGAGGTGCACTATCGCCACACTAGCCCCCCTACTTGAGGAGGATTTAAAAGGTTAAAAGACTAGTCAGCAATTACCCTCTGTTCATTTGAGGTAAGCTGTAAAACACAGTCGCATTACAGCTGCAGACAAATGCCAGGCACTGCATCTACAAAGGAAGTGGCCATCGCTTACCGCTCACTGCACCAGCTGCCTTTTACTATCTTGCCTGGTAACAGCTCCTTTGGCGAAGGAGATCAGAGGAATGGGATTTATTGTCCGTTGTTTACTTGTTTCTCTGTGTGCAACAACAGAACTCTGTTCGTCAATCTGAGGTAGTCCAGAGAGTGTCGGAGTGACATTTACTGCACATATTGCAGGGAAACAGGTAAGCAGAGCACACCATCTACAAAGTAGTCCCCTTTGACTCCAGCACTCAACAAATCAGAGCTGATGGGCAGGCTGGAGAGGGGGCACTGACACAGAGCTCCTTAAAAGCCCTAGTGTGCCCCAGGAATGTGGAAGAGAAAGGCCAGGGAGGGCAGAGCAGAACAAGGCGATGTCTGGGGTTCGTCTGGGGCCCTACCCGATGTCTCTTTCGGTCTCCTCGATTCAAATCTACAGTATTCACTTTAGACTTATAGAATGCTCTCAAATGATGCGCCATAGCCAAAAAATGGAGGAACTTCCCAATCTTTCAGGTTATCGGTCAACAAACCCCTAAGAGTTAGGTTGGTGTGTGGGGGGTACCATCTCAATAGAAAATTAGTCCTGGGCGTTTAAGTCATTAGATAATACTTCCCGTATTAGTGGGGTAGGCAGACAGATTTACAGCACTCTGTGTGGCAGGCAAGCCAGGCGGCTAGAGGTAACGTGGGGGATGTTAACTCCACTCATTAAAAAACAGAGGATGTCATCACTCTGCGCCACTGCTGGACGGTACGTGTCACACGTATCCGCCATAGGGTAGCTTCTGTCCAGCACAGTCCACAACATCCTCTAAATCTGTCATCGCAGCCCAGACCTGCGACCCAAAATTGGCCATGCCACCCTGCTTTAGGGAGAGGACATGTGGGGGGGGGGGGGTTTCGTAGGTGGACATGTGTAAGCATTTAGGCACCCCTATGTGCAGGACTGTGGGAGACAGCGCTTGGGACACGGCGGCCGGTGCACATGGTCCGAGGTGTGGGCTTGGTGCTCATTACAGACCCGTTGCTGTACACTGACCAGATAAGCAGAGCAGGACAAGATGAGAGAACACTGCTGCCTAAACATAACTGCAGCCAGCCCAAGAGACTGTCATACTGTAGCACTAAATGAAATCCCTTTCAAAAAGGTCTTCATTTTTTTTATTTAAATAAGGATTAATATTGTCCTTGTGTGTTAGGTGTTCTTAAGCATACATATACACTGTGTACAAAACATTAAAACACCTGCTCTTTCCATGACAGACTGACCAGGTGAAAGCTATGATCCCATATTGATGTGACTTGATAAATCCACTGTAAAATCAGTGTCGATGAAGGGGTGGAAACAGGTTAAAGGAGGACTTTTAAGCCTTGATACAGTTGAGACATAGATTGTGTATGTGTGCCACTCAGAGTGTAAATGGGCAAGATATTGAAGTGCCTTTGAACAGGGTGTGGTAGTAGGTGCCAGGCGCACCGGTTTTTGTCAAGAACTGCAACGCTGCTGGGTTTTTCCACGCTAGAAATGGTCCACCATCCGAAGGACATCCAGCCAACTTGACAGCTGTGGGAGGTATTGGAGTCAGCATGAGCCAGTATCCCTGTGGGGTTGGTGGAACTCAATATTAGGAAGGTGTTCTTAATGTTTTGTACACTCACTGTTTGTCTACATTGAAAAATCTAAATTAGTGAACATTTGCTGTGTGGTGGAATTAGGGGAGATCAGTTGACATACAAAAGGAGAGAGAGTCATTTATTAGGTGCTGAGGATTGGATGTTACGTTAATTTGAACTATAAACAATTATTGCTATAGATGCATTACTGTGTTGTGTGCTGCCAACACAATGGCACATTCCTTTTATTGCATTTACACATGCTTATTTTGTTATATGGGGTACTTACTGTGTGTGTACACGTATAACTATAGATACTGTGTTGTGTAATCAACAGATCCTCACTTTTTTCCTTTCCATGCACCGACATCATTTTCTTAGATCTCTGTGTTTTGCCTGTATCGAGAGAGAGAGCACGAGAGAGAGAGAGAGAGAGAGAGAGAGAGAGAGAGAGAGAGAGAGAGAGAGAAATGTTTGATCTGCTTCGACATCATGCGTACGGCTCCCTCATAGGACGTTTTGAAGTATTGCACTATTTGAAGAGTAGTTTATCCTCAAAATTCCTCAAAATGAATGAATTCTCAGTGACAGATATGAACTGTTTTACAATAAAGTTTTTCCATAGTGAATTACCAAAAGGCATAGAGGGGCAATATTACTACAGCAATCTAATTTAGCTCAATAATTGTCATGTTTATAGCCTACGAAACAGATGAGTAAGAATGAGAGAACATTTGATGCCAAAGACTGTTAAACCATCCAGAAAAAAAGAAGGGAAAAAAAGTTCACTGAACAAAAATATAAAAATGCAACACGCATGAGTTACAGTTCATATAAAGGAAATTAGTCAATTGAAATCAATTCATTAGGCCCTAATCTATGAATTTCAAATGACTGGAGTACAGACATTGGGAAGTAGCGGAAAGTTGTTTGGGGCCATTTTATTGTTGTTGCCCGAGCAGCAGATGGCTTTAGTCAGTGTGCTAATACAGGACTAGTAAAAGGACCAGTGCACTTACTTTTATGAAAAAAATATTTGTATTGAGATTTTTCAGCGGGTGCTACAGCACCCCTAATTCCTTCAGCTATGAATACGAATATGCATCTGTTACAGTGGAGGCTCATCCTCAGTGAATTTCATTAAAATGTAAAGAGTAAAACATTTTTTAAAGTTATCCTTTTTAGATAAAACAATACATGCACATCACCAAATAATTGATTAAAACACACTATTTTTCATTGAAGGTCTTCAGTAGCCTCAACAGCACTCTGTAGGGTAGCACCAGGGTGTACGTCCTCCTCTGGGTACATTGACTTCAATACCAAACTTAGGAGGCTCGTGGTTCTCACCCCATTCCATGGACTTACAAAAGTAATTATGACAACTTTCAGAGGACGTCCTCCAACCTATGAGAGCTCTTGCAGAATGAACTGACATGTTGTCTACCCAATCAAACAATCAGAGAATGAATTGAGTACTGAAAGCAATTGACTCAGAGAGAGAAAGACAATAGTTGAACGGTTTTGAACAAATAAAAAAAATGGAGCGTTAGCTAAAGCAAGCGTTAGCTATATATATATATTTTTTAAACTTTCACTTAATTAGCTAGCAAATGCAGCTAGCTAGTTTAGCCTCCTCAAACACCCAGCACAAATCGAGAAGGACGCTATGTTAGCTAGCTGGCTATACAACACTGAAACTCTTCCAAGTCAAGGTAAACTTTTGTTTTTATTAATTTATTGCCCCGGTGCCCACCAGTTTAACTGCTATACTCCTTGCTGACTGTACACTGTACTGCATGATTGTAGCAGGTTTACTAACACTTTAGTTCTAGTAGCTATGTTAACTATGACATTATAATATGGTGACAACAATGTAGGATGTGTGTAGCAGCTAGCAGTTATGATATTTAGGTATGGCTTGGAAAGATTTTTTTGCCTGGTCACAGAGAGTAGATGTGTTGTGCACTGAAGTCCACATTTGAAGGGAAAAGGTGAAAGGAGAGCGCGTAGATGTGAGAAGGAATTCTACAACGATCACAGGGATCATACTGTATGTACGTAGCATCTATGAAACTAAACTGTGTTTGCATGTGATCAGGGGTGTACTCATTCCACCTATTCTGTTGAAAAAGGTATCTTAAAATGGAAGCAAACGGAACGAAAAGGGGATAAACATACCTGAATTTGTCCAATAGAAACTGTTGAACTAGGGATTACACCCTAGATCAGCTAGATGCAGGCAAGAGTGTGCAAGGCGGTATTGAATGTGTCAATGTCGGTCACCTTGATTACTAAAATTTCTCGACCTGTGCACCTACGTTGGAAACCTTCAAATCATAGGCTAGGTTGTAGCCACCTCCTGATGGGTACAGGGAACATTTGAGTCTCATGTAGTAGCCTGAACCTATCGGTGTTACATTGAGCTGAGAGAATGAGTGTCTTCCAATATGCTATAATAGCAATAAGGCCATGCTCAAAAAAACAATAATATCGCCTTCCCTCATCTTAAAACGGCACGACCGCTTCTGATCTGTTGGTCACATACCTATAAATACTTTTAAAAAGTAGGGGCGTGGATCAGAAAACCAGTCAGTGTCTGGTGTGACCACCATTTGCCTCATGCAGGATAACACATCTCCTTCGCATACAGTTGATCGGGCTGTTGATTGTGGCCTGTGGAATGTTGTCCCATTCCTCTTCAATGGCTGTGCGAAGTTTCTGAATATTGGGGATACAGTTTGTGCAGAAATTATTTGGTTGTGCAAACCCACAGTTTCAGCAGCTATCCGGGTGGCTGGTCTCAGACGATCCCGCAGGTTTAGAATCCGGATGTAGGAAGTCCTGGCGTGGTTACACGTGGTTGGACCTACTGCCAAATTCTCTAAAACAACATTGGAGGCAGCTTATGGTAGAGAAATTAACATTAAATTATCTGGCAACTGCGCTGGTGGACATTCCTGCAGTCAGCATGCCAATTGCACACTCCCTACAATACTTGAGAAATCTGTGGCATTGTGTTGTGTGACAAAACTGCACATTTTAAAGTTAACTTTTGTCCCCAGCACAAGGTGCACCTGTGTAATGATCTGTGTAATGATCATGCTGTCAGGTGGATGGATTATCTTGGCAAAGGAGAAATGCTCACAAACAGGGATGTAAACAAATTTGTGCACAAAGTTTGAGAGAAATAAGCTTTTTCTGTGTATGGGAAATTTCTGGGATCTTATTTCTGCTCATGAAACATGGGACCAACACTTTACATGTTACATTTATATTTTTGTTCTTGGTGAAAATATATATTAGACTTGGATGCTTTCAATGCACTATTTGCATAAATGAAATTTAAAAGAAGATTGTGCTGTCCAACACTAGCTGCCTTTTTGACATCTGTTAATTGAATATGTCTTCCTGGGGGAGAGGGAGATCAAAACGAGAGAATGGGATTTTTCCTTCCGCGGCCACTTCTCTACACAAGTCATCAAACAAACACTTGCCCCCACCCCCCCCCCACCCCCACCCCACCCAATACATGTATAAATATTATAATAGTGCCTTCCCTACTGAGACATTGACTTGTTCGCATTCTTATCTTTTATCATTTCTTATTGTTGCATTGAGGAGAAGGAACCTACATGTAACATTTCACTGGACAACGTATACCATGTGTGTCCTGTACATACCACTTAGAAAACTTCCCTTGAAACATTAGGAAGATATTTTGGAGATGAATAGCAGCTGGATTATGACATATTTACTACCCTTTTGAGGGACTTTGATGTCCATGCAGCATTCCTTCCTTGAATAGGATATTAATAGATTATGCACTTGATAATTGTGCAACAGACATGTTTATGACTGCTAGTGGACATTAGCTAAATAAAAACCGGTGTACTAATAACAGATGCAAAACACGATGCAATAGTTCACATTCTGTATTGCTTAATCATGTTAGTGTCTGGAGAAAGAGCATGCAGGACTGACATGTTGACTTTGGGACATATGCAACAGTAACATTGTCGATAAGGCTACATAAGAAGTGTGATATTCTTGCAGAGGAACCGTAGAAACTGTGAATGACAGCCAGCCGATGTTCTTTATTTCCTGGTCACAGAAACAATACGCATTAAAAGATGGTTCACAGAAATAGCAGTGAACTAACAGTGCGTGTGGAGTGTGTGTGAAATGTCAATTTTGTGATGGCCAGGTGAGCAGGTCCTTATTCAGCTAAGCCCATCCCGATGTAGATGGTGTTTATTCTATCCAAGTGGTGCCATTAGACATTGTGTCTGCTGATATTTGGCTGGTTCTTTTCATCCAATAAATTG
This sequence comes from Oncorhynchus gorbuscha, assembly GCF_021184085.1. Taxonomy (NCBI): domain Eukaryota; kingdom Metazoa; phylum Chordata; class Actinopteri; order Salmoniformes; family Salmonidae; genus Oncorhynchus; species Oncorhynchus gorbuscha. Next base: position 61,092,490 of record NC_060181.1, read on the forward strand.
TCCCTCTCCTCTCGTCATCAACAGTGCAATCATTCTCAGTGATGCTAGAGCACTGGGGAGGAAAGAAGAGGCCAGGCCCTCCAAGATGGATGTGTGTTATTGTTTGTGTGATGACAGTGGGTTTCAATCAGGTCCTCCGCACCCTAATCCCAAGTAGAGCTTTTGAGATGCTGAGTCAGGTCCTGCTTCATCGATCCATCACCCCAGGCTAGCGGTGGGCAGGTGTAGTCCCCCTCTCCCCGGAGACACAGGAAACACCTGGCCTGCTCTCCTCGGGACTTCATCATCCCTCCGTCTCAGGCTGCTGGGAGCTCAACGTCGCCAAGCAGAAACTGTGAAAGCAGCACTTTTGTGCTCGTTTGTTGTCTGTACACAAGAATTAGGGACGGTAGTGTGGCTCTCCCTCACCTCCCACACCTGCTCCCCCACCCCTACCTCTCTCGCCCAGGAAGAAAGGAAATGCACTGAATGGACCGCACATACAACTGCGTCAGAATTGCCTGAATCTGTACAAGGCAGACCACATACATTTGTAGAATAAACCTCAATGACACCACCCTGTAATTACCAATGCATTTCATCTTTATGACGTCACCCCCAATTTTTCAAAGTGAATGCTCTTTCAATACAGCTTTTAAACACATCATTACTTTGATAGTGTGGTAAGAGAATGAGCAGTGGTTATAATTACATTTGAGGCTAGTAACAGGCCGGTGAGGGGCGAGAGTGTTTCTCCTGCAGCAGGTAGTCAATTAGAGGCAGAGGGAGACTGTGCAGCAGCGCAGTCCTCACCTCGGTTGCTCCTCCACTGAGGTGCTGTAAATAAAGTTTTATTACAGCACACTATCTGCTTCTCTTCTCCTACATCAATAGACCAATCCATTCCAATGTAATCACTTCTTCACCTTCTATTTCTCATTGAGACTAACAATAAAAGGTCATGGTTGCCACTTTAATCTGGCCAAGAAGGTGACCATTTTAAAGAAATAATGGCTGCCTTTTTTTTCCTATTTTTGTTTAATTTTTATGTAGCTGGATTCCTCTGCTTTACACCCCAAGAGTTATTATGTGTGTTGTCGCTGACAAACTAAAAGAGAAAGAATGACCCAAACTGCTTTATTACTCCCAGAGAGCTCTGTGAAGACAGCTGCTGTTATCTGTCAATATTTAGAAAGGAGAGAAAAAATGTTCCTGAGTCCAGCCTTGGCCTGAAGCTCATTAAGAAGGCTTCACCAGCGCCATCTTGACTGTATCAATACACAATATGGCGGAGACCATGTATCAGTCTACACGGATCATTCAATACAGCAAATCAAATTGAGAAAATCGATTTCATATCCTCGGAACTCCCAAACATTGCTATTCCTTTATCAGTCCATACAAGAAGGCCATTGCTTTATGAGGATGTTTAAGTAAATTGCCTTGTCTTCCAAATCCTCTGGAGGCTTTAATGTCCGAGGAAGATGGAAAGCAGGTCGAAGTAGATTAAGCAAACAAAAAAAACATCTTGCTTTGTTAGTTCCACAAACACACAGTCACTTTGTGGAAAACTAACATGAACATTGGATTTGCACATTGCAGGCAATTCATTTCAATGCAGAAAATCTGAACCGCCGAAGGAAAAAATAACATTCCGTAAATGATATACAGCCTGTTTGGAGCAAAAGGTTAAGGGAACCGGTATCATTGGCGGAGAGTAAAACTTCTGCTTTTCCCAGACAACTTGGAACAGCAAAGAGGGCATATTCCACATTCAATAAATGGTATTTTCAAAATACAGACATCAGTGTGGAATCAGTTTTTGGCATAGCAGGACACCGAACCCATCAGCCAAAAGAGCAACTCCCTTTTGTTGAATATTTTATGCAGACCTAATAAACATGGAGTGTACATGTGGATCCCAATGGCTCTGGTAAAACCATTGATATGAGACCATGTCTTTGGTGTTTGGCCTTGGAGGGGAGACCATGCTGAGCTGTTTATGAGCCTCTTGAACAAAGAATGTACAGTGATCTGACATTCCATAAACTTTAGAAGGCATTTTATCGATGATTAATGTGATTGTCAACAAATCTGCATGCAAATTGTGGGAAATGTCGAATAGCCCTGGGCTACAGAGGCTCTAGACTTGGACTAAGTCATAAAATTGTGTGGTGTGAAAAGCCACACAATTTTCCCTTATTAGAAACTATTAACTCTTTGCCTAAAGCTAATCTGATTATCTGAAGCTTGTCTGTCATCAGTAGCTCTCAGCCAAGGTCTACAGTTTCGTTTGCAGATCACTCATATATTCACATGACACACACACACACACACCAAAACAATGCCACAAATGCTACCTTTAGCTCCCAATAAGTTGTTACACCGTTAATTCTATTTTTATTTGGTGTGATTTACACCCATTTCCTCCATGCAATAGTACAGGAAACAGATGCTAGGAATTGTTATTTTCCTAAATTCCTGGGAGATTCTGGTTAACACTGATGTGCGGGCTTGGCTTTGTACTCGCATGAGAAGGGGTGGTAGACAGTGACTAAATTGACTCCCTGGTTTCCCTGCTCTGATGCTCCATTTCCTCACAGTTTCCACATGCGTATGTCCGTTTGCCCAAAGCCAGGTTGGCCATGCTTTATGGCAGGCTTCCCTCGCGGAACAACCGCTGCGTTTTCCCAGGACAAGGTCAAGACTCGCCCTCTGGTTCTGCTGCGACAGACAGGTGATGGGTGTGACGGCTGTTCCCATACAGAATATGAACTGAATACAGATGCATAGAATAAAGTGGTCGACATACTCTGCTAAGACTCAGTTTTCGTGTAAATCATTATTAAAACGGGAAATAATTAAAACACCCTGGAATATTGTTGTGGGTGAATAAAACCACCGTTTGTAACAATTCTAGTTAGTTTAATTACGAAATGTTCCTTGAGCCAGGAAAAAAATACTTACCTAAGGAAACATTAAGGACCTATTACTAGGATTTTGAAAACAAACGATGTATTGTAGGCTATAGCTTCCAACCGTGTATACAATAGTTCAACTGGCTCTCTTGGAATGTGATTAGGCTACAGCAGATATTTCATAGAATTGCTATATGCATATGAAAATCTTATGGGACGCTTTAATCAATTGTTGTATTTTTGTTGGTGGCCCGCTCTTTGATGGTGTGCACAGTACGCATTTAGAGTGTGGCATCAACCCAATGATAATACTCCAGCCACAAATCATTCATTTTCATGGGCAAGAGCGCCATCTAGAGGAGTTTTGACATTTAAGGGAATGTTTTGACATAGCCTGCCCTATATCTATGCAGAACCCTGCTGAAAATGACAGACACTACTACCCGTTATTGTGGACCATCAAAAGTGTACAGAGTGATTTTGAAGCCAATTTGTTCACCAGTTTTAGTGATGGTTCAATCACGTATTAATGTTGTATTACTGAAAAAGCTGTTGGAATAATCATAGGAATTGCAGATCGGCACATAGTGCCATCTACTGGTCCAATAAGCAATCAGGATAATTTACACAGTATAATTTACTGACAAAAATAATAGGTTACAATAATAAGTTAATTTATTCCCCCACATAGCTCAAATGAACGCTTAACATAACAAATGATTTTTTTTCTTTGATTCATACCAGAAGTATGAATAAGAGCCCAAGTCTTCAAGGCCAATGTCTTTACCTCTTTTGGGGAGAAAAATTCAACATGACGGAATAGATGTGGTGGCATCTCAACGGTTTAGTTTGAAAGGAATTGACCAGTTGCACGAATGCTCTACATCACCTCAAGATACAGTCGGCACCAAGCTCCTCCTCCATGAAGATTTACTGGATAGGAAGCTTTTGCTGACGGGGGCTACTATTACCACCGATATATAGTAAAACATTTGAGTTCTAAAATGGTTATAAAACTTGTATTAAATTATTGTGTTAAGTGCTAGCTTTAAAACCAAAGAGGATGTAATTCCCTTCTATTCCAGGAGCTGGTTACATCATTCATTTGTCTGCCAAAAAACATAATCTAGTGCAGGACTGGACAGTTGGAAGGTAGGTAGCCTAGTGGTTAGTGCATTGGGCCAGTAACAGAAAGGTTGCTGGATCAAATCCCAGAGATGTCAAGGTAAATTCTGTCATTCTGCCCCTGAGCAAGGCAGTTAACCCACTGTTCCCCAGTAGGCTGTCATTATAAATAAGAATTTGTTCTTAAATGACTTGCCTAGTTAAATTAAAAAAGGCAACTGTGTAACTTGTTTTTATGACAGACTATATATTTATCTGCAGGCTTTTATGCATTTGGTTAAAATCCTTAAAAAATGGTATTAATGAAATTCAAATGTGTCCTTTTGAACAGTGATTGGGTCAATTGTAATTGAATTCCAGTCAATTCAGGAAGTAAACTGAAATGCCAATTCTCTCCAATGTTTTTCATTGACTAGAATTGACTCCAAACCTGCTTTAAGTATTTTGATGCTCAGGCACTGCATCATATGTACGGTGTATTAACTACCCAACTTTGTGCAAAGAAGAGCATCGTCTTAATGTGGTATTTACTCTGCGAGTTTGGGCTGAGATAAACTATTAGTCACATACAATGCGGATTACCCTTGATGTCCTGCAACAAGATGAAAGATGACAAAAACACGTCACTCCTAGAATGTTTTATAGAACCCCAGATTGGGAGAGAAAATACTCCCACCTGTAGCTGGTAATAATGTGTGGGTTGGGTCAGTAGTCTGTGATATATCTCAGTGTCAGGGGGCTGTCACCCCATGTTCAGAGAATATGGGGTGTGATCAACAACCAAACAAACATGCTGTCCAGGGGTTGGGGCAAGGAGAAGTACACAGAGCATCAATCAAACTCCATCTGTGAGGAGCTGATACCGCAGCACACATGCCTCTATGCTCAGCTCTGCTCAGCTAACCTCCCTCAACACCCAGCCCGCTTCTGTTTTGTGCTATTTCAGTTCAACATTTGTGATAGAAAAGAAATAAAAATAAAGAGGTTGCTGGTTCATACATTCCTATGCTTTGTCCAAAGCTTACTGTCAAGCGCAGACGTGCCAAGAATACACCAACGTCAAATAGACAAAGTTGGAAAATGCATATCTAGCGTCAGGAGAAAACAAATTATTCAATGTGTTCTGACAATGGTCACGTCACTCCGTTGAAGTAATGTTGAGCCCAGTGTAAAGCCAACTCCTGTTCCAGGCCTCTAAAATGCTTGTTGGGAGCGTTTCCTCCTTCAATTGCACACGGGTATGACTGACTGCCTGGTTTTTGACAGCATGAATTTGACAAATCCCCTCACAACTGCTGCTCCCCTCAAACAGCAGCGGTTGGCATGGGCTTGGACTGGGCAGCAAGATATTGTTTATGACTGCTGGGCTATCCTTGGCTGTTCCCCCTGCACAACATTTGATCAGGCGTTAATGTTTTACTTCTTAGCTGGTGCTATGAGAACCCCCCCCCCCCCCAAAAAAAAAAAATAATAATAATAATCAATGCCAATGTTACAGATTGTTCAAAATCAACATAAGACAGAGGCTTTTTCCCATTTCGATGACATTCAGAATAAAACAAAATAATCATTGAGATCTATGGCCTCAATAAAGTAACCATTGTTGTGGTAGCATGCAGAGTATTTGCCAACTCCTACACCCAAAGGCGAGAACTCCTGGTACCAAACAAATAAAATGGTATTTGTCATGTGTCGAATACAACAGGTGTAGGTAGACCTTACTGTGAAATGCTTATGGGTGGCCATTTGATTCATTGTTCATCAGTCTTATTGCTTGGAGGTAGAAGCTATTAAGGAGCCTTTTGGACCTAGACTTGGCACTCCAGTACCACTTGCCGTGCGGTAGCAGAGAGGAACAGTCTATGACTTGGGTGATTGGAGTCTAACAGTGTTTTGGGCCTTCCTCTGACACTGCCTAGTATATAGTTCCTGGATGGCAGGAAGCTTGCCCCCAGTGATGTACTGGGCTGTACGCACTACCCTCTGTAGCGCCTTATAGTCAGATGCCATACCAGGCGGTTGATGTAACTGGTCAACTATTACTGTTCCTTAATTTAGGGAAAGCTCTGAAGCAGAAATAATGTTACCAGGCCTCAATCTCATTACCAGTTTAATTAAGAAATAAATGTGCTGGAACAAACACAGGTGATATGCAATCGACAGTGTCAGAGTGAAGGGTGGAACACGGGACTTATTTCATTCATGGTTATTCATGGCTATAGAATCATTGTTTTCATCCATTGTAACAACTGTCTTAATAAAATGCTACGCTATAACAATATAATTAGTCTCTGTAGTTGGAATGATCTTTTACTTAAAAACGGTACAATAATACCATCTATAATATAACAGCACTGTAATAACCAAAACAAAGACATACCACACTACAACCCTATATAGGCAATAAATAGAAATGAAGGTTAATGACAGTGAAATATTGTCATTTTTATTGGGGTTGTATTTCTTCCTGGAACCCTGTAATGGTAATGCCAGACATTATTCCATCCAATAAAACAGTACATGGATATTTGTCCAGATCTGATTTTCAACAAGATTCTATATTTATGGTGAAGCAGCTGATGGCAATAGCATATTCAAGTTGTACTGTCCAATGTCAACACTGACAGTGTTCAAATCCAAAACATTAACTTACGAGTATTCAGATACACATTTAAATGCAAGTGCAAATTGTCTGCTATTTTAAAAAGTGTTACAAATACTGAAAAACAGTTGCTTTTCCCTTCATTTTATTTTAATAAAAAAATATCTGTATTCATGAACCATACATCTGCAACAAACAAGTTAAATGCACAAAATATTTATTTTGCTTTGTAGTTATGGAAAAATACGGAAAAACCTGGTTAATGTCTAAGGGAAAAACAATCAGCTGTGGCTATTCTGGTACATTGCCTTCAGTGTCCACTAGATAGCAGACAACTTCTTTGTTTCACATGGCACGTACACGGAGCGTGTATGATTAGCCTACAAAGTCATCACAAATGTTAAAGATTATACATTATAATACAAATATTTCACTTGTATCATTGGACATTTAAATAAAAAGGTATACTATGCAGCTGAATACATTGTCTCTGAATGATTGATCTTAAATCAAATCAACTTGCCAGGCCTATCCGGTTCATTATGGTAAAACCGATCCTGGATCAGTTAACGACTGCACGACCAGTTCAGACTTCCTATCACGTGGTGCAGTAGCTTCCTTTCTTCTCAGAACCAAGGAAAGAGAATACTTCGCAAAATGGAGGTGATAAATATGTTGATTGTTTATCAGTGTCTGCATATATTTGCTTTGCACGTAACAATGTAAAGTGTATTATGAGCAAACAGGTCTTTGAAAATGATGCAGCGACATAATATGCACATGATTCTAGCAGCATTTTTAGGAAGGCAACATTAACGTTAGCTAGCTAACGTTAGCGCCACTGCGTTTCTCAACATTTGGCTAGAAAAATTATCATGCGAGTCAGAGTTCTACGGTTACAATGTTGCAGTGTTTTGGGTTTATAGAACGTATCCACATCAAACAAGTACTTGGATGTATCATTCAGTGGAATACATAGGCCAAAATTGTAGGTCAAGCCTTAGCTACAGATTGTAACACCAGACAATGTGATGTAACCCCCCCCCAAAAAATGGTATCCGGTATACTGGGTGTTACATGTTAACGTTGGGTAGAAATAACGTTACTGTTTGGTGTAACATAATTTTCGACCAACCTTAACTATTCGTCGAAACCGGGGTCTCATAAAATGTCATTGTCCAGTTGCCGGAGGTCTGTTTGAATTTAGAAAATGCTTTGTCATAATAAAAATAAATAATGTTTTGCGCCATAAAGGAATCCAACAATGTGAGGCGTGTGTACGCCGCCATCTTGTCTTTTTCAAGTCTTCATTCATTGATTGAGGCAGGTGGATCCACCCCAAAGTGCCGCATGTCATGACAGACACCTGTCTCGATCAACAAGAGAATACTTGAAATGGACAAGATGGCGGAGTACATGTGGTTTGATTACTTGATGGAGTCATTTTATTTTAATAATGGAGAATGTTCTAAATTCAAATGGACAAGGACATTTTATGAGACTCCAGTTTCCAAGAATCTAAGACCATATTGCTAAATTTGGTCTAATTATGTGCTACACCAAACGGTACCAAACCTGTAATTCCCAGTATAATGCATACTAAACAATGTTTGCTTAAATCACATTATCTGGTTTTACAGTCTAGCTAAAGCATAGACCTAAAATGTAGGATAGGCTATGTATCCCAATGAATGATACATTGAAACACTTGTCGAACTGTGAAGACGTTCCATCATTCTACAAATCTAAATGACTGCAGCATTGTAACTGTAGAACTCTGACTAGCACGATGCAATTTTCTAGCCAAAAGTTAGAAACGCAGCTGTGCTAAAGTTAGCTAGCATTTTGTCAATGCATCATTTTCAAATACCTGTTAGCTACATAATATTTGCACTATAAAATGTATTTTATAACACTTATAAAGTGGCAACTGATTTCCCTAGAATGTCTTAGTCTTGGCTAATGAGAAAATTCTAACTTGATACATTTACACTAAGATATCACAATCTAGGTTATTACACTGTAAAATGTTTGAAATAAGATGGTCTGTTATTCATACAATTGCATTGTTGTGTGACATGCATACCTGTTTTAAATCATTTTAACAGGGTCATGAACATAGGGAGCCTGAACAGCTCAGGAAGCTGTTCATTGGGGGCCTAAGTTTTGAAACCACTGAGGAAAGTTTAAGGATCCATTTTGAACAATGGGGAAACCTCACAGACAGTGTGGTATGTATGCATTTCACAAGTGTCTGGTATTTACAATGCATTTATATGAGGAGTAATGTGAGCTAATACGTTGGTTTCATGTAGGTAATGCGGGACCCAAACAACAAGCGCTCGAGAGGGTTCGGCTTTGTAACATACTCCTGTGTGGAGGAGGTGGATGCCTGCATGGCAGCTCGCCCTCATAAGGTGGACGGACGAGTTGTTGAACCTAAAAGGGCTGTATCGAGAGAGGTAAGCAAACTCTGCTTCGCATTTATTTGCGAATGTCAAAATGTGACAAGTGTGCGCTCACTGCTCAGCTTTTCTTCTGTCACAGGACTCTAACAGACCGGGTGCCCACCTGACGGTGAAGAAGATATTTGTTGGAGGGATCAAGGAGGACACACGGGAGGACCATATCAGGGAGTACTTTGAGACCTACGGGAGGATCGAGACCATTGACATTATGGAGGAACGCGCAACTGGGAAAAAGAGGGGATTCTGCTTTGTCTCATTTGATGACAATGACACTGTGGATAAAATTGTTGGTACGTATGGGGTTGTTGTCGCTTTGAATTGCTCATTTTTAAATATCAGTAAACATTCCTTTGCTGAGGATTTGCCTTGTTTTCTTTTCAGCTCAGAAATACCACACAATAAACAGCCACAACTGCGAAGTTAGAAAAGCACTCCCAAAACAGGAAATGGAGGCGTCCAATCAGAGGAGTAAGCATAATAAACCGTCTTTATTTGTCCAAATGTTTGAATGTTTTAGAGTGGCACATATAGAACATACTTCAGTGTCAATATTGGCATTTTCTTTTTAGATAGGGGTGGTGGCTCTGGAAACTTCATGGGCAGAGGTGGTAACTCTGGTGGTGGCAACTTTGGGCAAGGTAAGTCCCTTTTCCATTTGATATGTGGATACATTTGGAACCGTAATCCCACCAGCAATGTAAATGGAATTATCTTGTGTGTTACAGGAGGCTACGGTGGCGGAAGAGGAGGGGATGGATACAATGGATACGGTGGAGAGGGTCAGTATTTACGTAACGGATCATCAGATAAGGAGCGGGAACTTGACGATGCATTTCTAAAAGAGAGCTTGCTCAAATCTGAGCGCTTTTCTGTCCAGGTGGAAACTACAGTGGGGGACCTGGCTACAGAGGTGGACGTGGTGGCGGGTATGGGGGAGGAAGTCCTGGGTATGGTAACCAGGGAGGAGGCTTTGGAGGAGGATATGATAACTACAATGACAGAGGCAACTTTAGAGGTACGAACACCTGTTTTAGCCTGTATATATTGTCATGCCACATAATCTGTTTTAATGAGCTGAACCCACAGTAATTGGATGTGACGACATTATTCTAAAAATAAACCCCTGTGACTCGTAGGGAACTTTGGTGGTGGAAGGGGTGGAAATTACAATGACTTTGGCAACTACGGAGGACCGCAATCTAGCTATGGTCCCATGAAGGGGAACAACTTTGGTGGCAGAAACTCTGGTGGTGGCCCCTATGGAGGTGAGTATTCTCTCGCAGAGCTGGACACGGTGACGTGCTGTCTGATGTTGTGATGACACAACCCTCATCTGTCAATCATTTGTTTATTCCAGGTGGCTACGGCTCAGGCGGTGGAAGTGGGCATGGCTACGGCTCACAGCGATATTGATACTATGACGCTCGGGTAAGTTCCGTTTGAAAACACTGAGCATACCTGACTGTATAGTACAGTGTGAGCCCACGCAACACTAGAATAACTATTTGTTTTATCCTGTATCCATTCAACAGGCTTCAGTTCTTAGCAGGAGAGGAGATGAGCAAGGATTTGTCAGGAAAGCTGCAGGTTACTGTACTTTTAGGCAGTCGTCTGAAAGCATGTAGAGGAACAGAAGTCAGAAAGTTATTGCAGCTTTAATGGGAAACTAATCCTAAGAAAGACTGTACACACAAACTATAAAGTGCAAGGGTGTAGCTAGTACCTTATTTGTGGTAGATGTTCCCCCACTTTATAATTGTTCCTTTTGTGCATCTGAAGTGTATGTATTGTTGTGCCTGTGGAATCAGGAGTTTAAAAAAAATAAAAAAGTATTTCGAACTCCAGTCAGTTTTGAATAGTCCTACATTTATTTTGCTGTAGATTGATAGATTTTCTATGGTCTTCTCATCTTTGTCGTTTTTGAAGAACTTGGTCCTGTCAGAAGGGCCTATACGCATCAGGCCCTCAAATAAGCTAGAGCTGTCTTTTTTTTCTTTTGAAGTTAATATGATTGCAAGTCTTTGTATCAAGTGTATTATGATCTGTATTTCAAGAACCCCATGTATTTTATTAGTGACAAGTGGTTATAAGTAGTGCAGACAACAATTTTAAGGAAATGTGTTTTACACTACTTGTATGCAGTAAACAGAATTCTAGATTGTAAAAAATATTTTGACAAGTGGAAAAAAGTTTAATAAAGTTGTGTAGTAAAGTCTTTTGAAGTATAGTGCATCATTGGCTCAGAGAGATTGAAGGATTTGATTCTTGTCATGTCCGTCATCACTAATCAAGTGTAGCAAATCAATATCCTCAGAAGTATGTTTTGTTTTCTCTGAACTTTGAAAGATTCATTTTTTCCCCTGCCTGGATGGAAAGGGAGTCTTGGCTAGTCCTAGGGCGAGGGACACGCATCGCCTAGCCAGGATTGCACTAGTAGGATTGTTACAGCTACAAGCCACTTCAGTTGGGCCTCAGCGGGTCAGTATGGAAGATTGCAGAGTGTTTTTTCAGACAGGACCTCTTCGGTCCCAGCACAGTGGACATGTCAGCATGTTGTGAGAAAAAAGAGAAGGCAGCACCGAGAGCCACACCCTTGGAGGAAAGCATATTCTAGCAAAAAAAAGTAACTAGAGTTCCTGGACACTTAGAGATCCTGTTGAGTTAGATATGGCAGTTTACCAGGAAGTTCTTACTAGCTTTCAGACCTTACAGGGGAAAGGGAAGTGAGTATTTCACAAGCAGTGGTAACATAAAGAAGATGCAGGTAAGAGTAACCACTTTGCTTGGTTTACAGATCGTGAAAGAAGCATTACGACTACTCTTAAAGGCTGAAAATCTAATGACACGATTACATGGACATTTCTGGATGGGTAAGACTTAAGTAAATCTCAAAGTATACTGCAAGTTGTAAGACTGCACACACCAACATTCAAATAGGGGTGAACAATTGCTGTTGAATATGGAATCCCTTCTAAGTAAAATGGTACCGTTCACTACATTTTTGGTCATTTTTAAGGATCTCATGCATTTCTTGCACAGCTCACTGATCTCTGGGAGTCTGCAGAACAGACTTTACATTCACGCAGGCTTACACTACAGGTATCTTGATATTTTGCTCTGCATAATTTTAAAGATTTTCTATACATCGCCTTGAAAGGTAACATTTAAAAAGTAACTTAATTAAGGATGATGATTTTTTTTCACCCTCTGGTCAGACAAGGTAGGTATATATTCTAGTTTGAATAAATTAATCCAAGTATGCATGTCTATTAGATGTGTTTCTTGAATAAAGACATCTCTCCTAAAAGGAATTAGTGATATTTTATGTACAGTACCAGTCAAAGGTTTGGACATAACTATTCATTCGAGGATTTTTATTTATCGTTACTTTTTTCTACGTTGTAGAATAATAGTGATGTCGTCAAAACTATGAAATAACACATGGAATAATATAGTAACCAAAAAAGTGTTGGACAAATCAAAATATATTTTAGATTCATCAAAGTAGCCACCCGTTGCCTTGATAGCTTTGCACACTCTTGGCATTATATCAACCAGCTTCACCTGGGATGCTTTTCCAACAGTCTTGAAGGAGTTGCCACATATGCTGAGCACTTGTTGGCTGCTTTTCCTTCACTCTGCGGTCCATCTCAATTGGGTTGAGGTCGGGTGATTGTGGAGGCCAGGTCATCTAATGTAGCACTCCATCACTCTCCTCCATGGTCAAATAGCCCTTACACATCCTGGAGGTTTGTTGGGTCATTGTCCTGTTGAAAAACAAATGATAGTCCCTCTAAGCGCAAACAAAATGGGATGGTGTATCGCTGCACAATGCTGTAGTTGCCATGCTGGTTAAGTTTGCCTTGAATTCTAAATAAATCACCAGCAAAGCACCATCACACCTCCATTCTTCACGGTGGGAACCACACAAGTGGAGATCATCCGTTCACCTACTCTGCGTCTCACAAAGACACAGCGGTTGGAACCAAAAATCGCTCATTTGGATTCATCAGACTGTCCATTGCTCGTGTTTCTTGGCCCAAGCAAGTCTTCTTGTTATTGATGTCCTTTCATAGTGGTTTCTTTGCAGCAATTTGAGCATGAAGGTCTGATTTACGCAGTCTCTGAACAGTTGATGTTGATGTGTCTTACTTAAACTCTGAAGCATAAATTTGGGCTACAATTTCTAAGGCTGGTAACTCTAAGGAACATATCCTCTGCAGTTGAGGTAACTCGGGGTCTTCCTTTCCTGTGGCGATCCTCATGAGAGCTAGTTTCATCATAGCGCTTAATGGTTTTTGCGACAGCACTTGAAGAAACTTTCAAATTCTTGAAATGTTCCGGATTGACTGACCTTCATGTCTTAAGGTAATGATGGACTGATGTTTCTCTTTGCTTATTTGAGCTGTTCTTGCTATAATATGGACTTGGTCTTTTACCTAAAAGGGCTATCTTCTGTATACCACCCCTACCTTGTCACAATGCAACTGATTTGGCTCAAACGCATTAAGGAAATAAATTCCACAAATGAACTTTAACAAGGCACACCTGTTAATTTAAATTCATTTCAGATGACTACCTCATGAAGCTGGTTGAGAGAATGCCACGGGTGTGTGTGAAGCTGTCATCAAGGCAAAGGGTGGATACTTGGAAGAATCTCAAATATAAAATATATTTTGATTTGATAACACTGTTTTGGTTACTACATGATTCCATAGGTGTTATTTCATAGTTTTGATGTCTTCACTATTATTCTACAATGTAGGAAGTATTAAAAATAAATAAAAACCCTAGAATGAGGTGTGTCCCAACTTTTGACTGGTACTGTATGAAAAGTGGTTTGAGATTATTATTATTATCCATTTGTTGAGAACGCTGTGAATACTCTATGTGAAGCAAACATGATCTCTTTGTTTTGTTAGCCTCAAAGCCTCCGAAAAGATTGGTTTGAGAGAGGGTGGAGAAAGAAGGCTTGGCGTTCAAAGGTAATGTATGTGGGTGAAAGGGCCTGGAACTGCAAATACTACAATGTGCAGTGCTGTGCTTTTTTACAACGTGTTTGTTCACTGGACCTTTTTGAAGTCGTCATGCATGGTTCACATGAAGTGTAGCTGAATAATGGGAGAGTTACCCGACTTAGTCTGCGCGCAGTCCGAACAAGCAGCCAAACAGGAATGGCGACGCAAGAGTAAGGGATATTGGAGTGAGCCCACTGAAGAACAGCGCAGGAACCGGACAGCGCGCGGCGAGGTAACTGTTATAGACCTGAATAAATGCAGTTGGAACCAGAGCCGTACAATGTATTCAGAACTCTTCACTTTATCCACATTTTGTTACGTGACAGCCTTACTCTAAAATTCATTAAACCCCCCCCCCCCCTAATTTACACGCAATACCCCATAATGACAAAGCTAAAACAGGTTAAGGCATTTTTGCAAATGTATTTTTTTTTTTTACATATCACATTTACATAAGTATTCAGACCCTTTACTCTGTACTTTGTTGAAGCACCTTTGTCAACGATTACACCCTCGAGTTTCTCCCATTCTTTGCAGATCCTTAAGCTCTGTCAGGTTGGATGAGGAGTGACGCTACACAGATATTTTCAGGTCTCTCCAGAGATGTTCGATCAGGTTCAAATCCGGGCTCTGGCTGGGCCACTCAAGGACAATCAGACTTGCCAAAGCCACTCCTGTGTTGTCTTGACTGTGTTCTTAGGGTCTTTGTCCTATTGGAAGGTGAACCTCCACCCTAGTCTGAGGTCCTGAGCACTCTGGAGCGGGTTTTCAACAAGTATCTCTTTGTACTTTGGTCCGTTCATCTTTCCCCCGATCCGGACTAGTCTCCCAGTCCCTGCCTCTGAAAAACATACCCACAGCATGATGCTGCCTCAACCATGCTTCACCGTAGGGATGGTATTGGCCAGGTGATGAGCGGTGCCTGGTTTCCTCCAGATGTAAAGCTTGACATTCAGGCCATAAGTTCAATCTTGGTTTCATCAGACGAAAGAATCTTGTTTCCATCGTCTGAGAGCCTTTAGGCGTCTTTTGGCAAACTCCAAGCGGGCTGTCGTGCCTTTTTACTGAGGAGTGGCTTCTGTCTGGCCACTCTATAAAGGCCTGACTGGTGGAGTGCTGCAGAGATAGTTGTCCTTCTGGAAGGTTCTCCCATTTCCACAGAGGAACTGTGGTGCTCTGACAGTGACAATTGGATTCTTGGTCACCTCCCTGAGCAAGGCCCTTCTCCCCCGATTGCTCAGTTTGACTGGGCGTGCCAGCTCTAGGAAGAGTCTTGGTGGTTCCAAAATTCTTCCATTTAAGAATGGAGGCCACTGTGTTCTTGGGGATCTTCAACGTTGCAGAAACGTTTTGATACCCTTCCCCAGATCTGTGCCCAACATTATCCTGTCTCTGAGGCAATTCCTTCGACCTCATGGCTTGGTTTTTGCTCTGACGTGCACTGTCAACTGTGAGACCTTATATAGATAGGTGTGTGTCTTTGCAAATCATGTCCAATCAATTAAATTTACCACAGGTGGACTCCAATCAAGTTGTAGAAACAGTTCAAGGATGATCAATGGAAACAGGATGCACCTGAGCTCAATTTCGAGTCTCATAGCAAATGGTCTGAATATTTACCTAAATCAGGTATTTCTGTTTTTTATACATTTGCAAACATTTCTAAAAACCTGTTTTCGCATTGTCATTGTGGGGTTTCGGGTGTAGATTGATGGGGGGATAGAATAAGGTTGTAACGTAACAATGTGGAAAAGGGAAGGGGTCTGAATACTTTCCGAATGCACTGTATATTTAGTTAGGACTACTTGTATAATATTATTCAAATTCTAGACATTCAGTTACATAACATTGTTTAAATTCTCCCCAATGTTAATGGGTGCTAGCATGGCTGTAATAGAATGTTGAAGTGTCATGTCTGGTTGGAACTATGTTTTATTTAAGTGTTTTAGCTTTCACAAAATATTTTTATAGATTTTAAAAGATTCAGTTCATAATATTCCAAACTAAGTTTAATGTACATCATGGGCTTTCTGTTTTGTGGACAATAAACAAGATTATTGAAAAAAACCAAAGGTCTAAAAGAGATCAACCCAAAAGCTGTTTTGATTACATTGTGAATGGCATTTGAATCCCTGTAAACCGTTTTGGTTTGTTCTGTTTTGAAAAACACAGTTACGCAAATCCCAGTCAGCAAAGTCATTATGTTCATCTGGCATACATTGTTGCATTACTATCAAATCCAAGTTTATTTATATAGCAAAATTCTTACAAATGCTTTTCAAAGTGCTTAAATAAAATTAAAGGTGGAAAGATCAAACGTTTCTATGCAAATATAAAATCAAGATAGACATTAAGAGTAAAATAGCAGTGGATAGGAAATTGAATGCAGAAAAAGCGGATAAAAGTTCCTAGTATTGGTAAGACAAATAAAAGCACTTTAGTTAATAGCACGGATAAAATGGTATGTCTTAAGACAAATCTTAAGAATCAACCGTTTTCGAGAACCTAAGATCCGGCAGGCTATTCCACAGACCAGGACCATTGTGTCTGAAGGCAGCCTCACCAAAAGTTTTGGTTCTGACATTTGGAATGACTAAAATACCAGTGCCAGAAGATATATCAGACATTAAAAGCATATCAGACATGTATTCGGGTGCAAGGCCATGTAGTGCTTTATAAATCAATATAGATTGTGTTTAGGCTGACATAAAACTGACAAAATTTCATTGTTTATTTTATTTTATAAACTGGGTCATTCAAGCCCTGAATTGGCTGACAGCCGAGGTATATTTTTTATTTTAACCTTTATTTACCTAAGCAAGTCAATTTAAGAACAAATTCTTATTTACAATGACGGCCTAGGAACAGTTTAGGGGCAGAACGGCAGAGTTTTACCTTGTCAGCTCGGGGATTCAATCTAGCAAACTACCGGTTACTGGCCCAACGCTCTAACCACTAGGCTACCTGCCGCTGAAAATTATATCAGACGGTAAAACCACAGGTATGACAAAACATTTGTTTTTACTGCTCTAATTACATTGGTAACCAGTTTATAATAGCAATAAGGCACCTTGGGGGTTTGTGATATATGGCCAATATACCACGGCTGTGTCCAGGCACTCCGCGTTGCATCATGCAATATATCACACCCCCTCTGGCCTTAAGCAGAAAAGGGTCAGAAGATACAAAATAAACGGAGCTGCAAATCAAAGAGTAAAGTTTATAAAACAGACTTTTAAGTAACAGTGATTGCAACAATATAATTTGCATACTAAAACATGATATATACAATTCACATTTTCATATCTCAATAGCAAATAATGTATAAATGTATTTACAAGCAATATCAATAAAACAACCTTAGATGAAAGTGGAGACCAGTACAAAAAAACTAAAATGTCCAAAATATTATAAAGGCATTCAAGGAGAGTAGGCAAGGACTATATAATAGTTCTGCTATTTTACTAACGCTTAAAGCCAAGCATCTACAATGTTATTCTTTGCATAGTATTATTACTAATGCAGTACCAAGTAGTAAAGCAGAGAAGTGCTAGTTGTCATTTTTCTTGAAAAGCATTTTTTTAATGCGGGGGACGAGGAAGACTGTGCCATCGGTGGTCTGCTGGAGGGAGTACTCGGACGGGGAGTAGGACTTCCCTTCCTCATCCCTCACTAGACTGAACACCTCCAGGTACAGAGTGTTAAGCTCCTGCTTCATCTGCCGCAAGCTGCTGTAATTCTTGGTCTTCTCTCTCTGCAGTCGCTCCTTTTCCTCCTTCAGTGAGTCCAGGTCATACTCCAGCTCCACGATGTTCTCCATCTTGCGTTTGCGGCAGTTCTGGGCAGCCACCTTATTCTTGCCCCGCCGGCGGATGTCTCTGACCAGGGCCAGCTGGGCCTCGTTGAGCTGGTGCTTGGACATCATCTCGTTGAAGTCGTCCACAGGCAGGTTGATGATCATGTCCACAGTGAAGGGGATCTGGAGGGCCTTGGCACGCTGCTCGTCTCTGGAGAGACGCTTCTCGGAGCGTCTCCTCTTCTTGTCTTTGGTGAATGGGGGATCGTTGTGGCCAGTCTCCTCATCTGGCTCTGTCTTGCCATGTTTGGGCTTTTTGTCCTGCTGCTGAGCTGACACAGAGGGAGAAGTCTGGAAACCATCCGGTTGGAAAGACAGTGAGAACATCTCGGAGTAGTCAGACTCTGCACTCTCAGGGTTACTGTCCATCTCCTCCATGTCTGAATCGCTGTAGCCACCAAAGGATCCGTCCCCATACATCGATTTCTCAGGGGAGCTAGCATGTGGACTTGCCTCCACAGACACACCTGAGTCCGAATCTGGAAATTCTGGCATTATCTCAGTTTTGTTTCCTCTGTCAAATGCTTCTCTAGGAGAAAGGTCATGTAATTCCATTGGTGTAAAAGTAGGCTTGTGTGATAGCTCTGCCAAGGAGTTACCTCCATTTCCTTGGCCACAAGGCAGGGTGACACTGGTCACTTTTGTGTTGACAATGTCTTGATAAAATACATCACAGAAAGTTGCTGCACTGAAGTTAGTATTTAGGTCTGGGGCCTTTAGGGTCATCTGATTGAGGTGGTCAAGAGGAGCCATGCTGGGAAAGCTCTCCTCAAAGGCGTTGATGAATTCAGGTGGGCAGACCTCTGCTGCATTTGACGCCACCTCTGCCAGGTTGGGCAATGTGTAGAAGCTGTAGTTTGGATCCTGCACTTCAGGGGTGGTGTTAGTGGGCAGATATCCTCCTGTCTGATCCAGTGTGTCCTTAATTTGCATATTCAGGCATTGCTGGAAAACAAGATTCAGAAGAGTCACAACAAATCCAGTAACCCATGCAGTTTATCAGACGTCAATATGTAACATTATAGTAAAATGCAGTATAGTACCATCACATGGACTAGCTGTTATTCAGCGTTTACTAAGACTTCGTTTCAAACCTTTGTATTTTATTCTCAATAGTAGTTGAAACTTTGCACAGGTTCAATATTCCAAATAAATTGCGAATCCTTAATTGATTAACATCTTAGCATGTAATTTTGCACTGTACTTGTACTGTACGTAAAGTATTTTCTGGTTTGTTTCCATGCTACTACCTTCATCCACTGCTAAACATTAGAGCGCTATTTAAGTGTTACCAAGGACACAAGCAGCTCTGAGGCAACAGTGCTCTGTGGAAACCTGATCACAGTGGATTTAGCTGTATTATCTGCTTCTGCTATGTGTCCCATTCAAACACACAGGACAAAGGTGAGTAGGTTCTCTCATGCATGGCTGCTGCAATCCATGCATTCTTTGGGTGTTTTTTTTACACCGCTGAGCATCGTACCATTGAGGTGGTAGAATCTGCCTATTGTACCTGCAGCTCAGGAAGGGACAAAAGCTCCATCCAGGCCTGCTCCAAATCTGGGGAGGTTCTCTGTGGGGGCTGGGAGGCTGGGAGGAGGGGTGGCTGGGTCAATGCTGGTAGCTCACATGCCATGACATGGTTGCTGTTTGGGGATGGCGCTACAGTGACGTCCAGACAGATGGAAGCGGTCTACAATACAAAAAAAGGGGGGAGTGGAACACTGTAAAAGACCGGAACAGACATGAGATATTGTTTTTTAATTTGTTTGAGGGATATATATTTTTAAATCTAAAAGTGAATGTATTCTTACTGCCGTAGCCTCTACCAGTGGGAAGGTCTCTGCCAGCAGCTGCATACATTCATCAAATGACATGGCATCTCCGTCTTCTGTGAAGCTGACATTCTGAAGGGAAAGATTCAAAGTATATGTAACCCCTCTTGCAAAAGAATAGGTAGGAATTTGAACAGAGTGCGCTACCTAGTCAAAGGTCTTCACAGATTAGTTTCTAAAGAGACAAATCCACCAATGCAAAACTACAGAGCCACCTGTTTTTCCCTAATTACACTGGATGAGGTGGTTACCTAGCTACAGCGGAGCTGCACCCAACCCAGTGCAGGGAGGGCAGTGGCCAGCCTCTGACATGACTGATAGCTGTGTGTGTACTGTACCTGTGTGACTTGAGGGGATGCGGCGGTGGTGGCAGACTGCGGTGACTGGCTGCTGGGTGCAAGGCGGGGCACGAACTCCCCCGTCTCCTCATCCAACTGTAGCTGAGCCAGCAAGGCCTTCTCCTGCTCTCTCAGCAGCTGCTGCCTCTTCTCCTCCTCCTGCACCCGCTGCCGCTGCAACTCATGCTCCTTCTGACGGTGGCAGTAGTCAAACACCTCTCGCCCTGCGCCCAGGTCAATGTCCTGCCTCCACAGGATGTCGATTAGGTCCACGTCCTGCCAAGAGACAACAGGTTAGACTGAAACTCACAAAACACCATACACGAGGAGATTGTGCACTAGGAACAAGGAAGTGTGTGCCCGCTGTGAAGTAGCATGGATACTGGCTCTCGCTAGAGTGCCACACCCCCCGTCCCTTCGGGTGTCTGTCCTACGACGACTGACTAGAATGTAATGAGGAAGAAGCCGCCTGAATAATAGAGGAACTTCTCTATTTCCCCAGAGTTCAGTCCCCACCCACAGAGTGCCTCTTAGCTGCTTTCCAGGCAGAGGAGCAAATAATTGAAAAGACAACAGGTCTTGCATCTCTGTCTGTTGCATCAGTAGCTTAGACCAAAAACGAATTAAATCAATGATCACTCTGAGGAGAAAAGTTCATTCATACAGCTTGAAATGTAATGTGGTTTACTTTTTATTTGATATACCACAATGAACCACAAGGTCACTACATTCACTACTGTATTTGGAGAACCATATTGCGTTGAGACCTGGCAATAGAGTTTAGTACGGATATGTTCAGAGGAAGTGCTTACTGTATTCCACACTGGTGTATAGCACGTTTTATAACAAGATCATTTGGTCCTCCACTTCTACCTCACTGTGGCCGATGTTTATTAGCTTTCTGCGTGTAAATTCAGGAATGTCCAGAGATAAACTGTGCTGGTCTCCCTTGGGCCTTTTAACATCCATTACACAAACCTTATTTACAGAAGGAAGTGTTTCACAAGGGCCTTGGGAGATTGCATAAACCGAACATTAGGTCACACTGAAAGCTCTGAGCATGTGACTGTTTGTTTCTGGGTAATAAAGGCAAACTATACATTCAGAGAGACTTGGTCACATGAACAGAACAGAGAGAAGACAGAGGATATAAAGAGAGACAGATCAGATGACTAACAAAGCAGAAGTGTAAAGAGGATGTGGATTTGGAACTTGATGTTATTTGTTAACACTGATCGATTTCAACTTAGCTAACTCTGTATCGTAAAAAGAATGAGCACAAGTAATTGATTTATTACTGTGTAGACCAAATCAAGTGTTAAACATGACCATTATAAGTTCAACCCGTGACCTCTTATTCAGAAATGGGTATAATAAACAACAAACATTGGCTTTCTGTTTGTGTGCATCAGATGTGCAGTGCTGCTGACTACTTTTTAACCCTATTTGCCTTGGTCGTTACGTCAAAGCCAGCAATAGTCCATGACCGTTAAAGCCCGTAACGTCAGAAGGTCTGGTCAGGGCAATAAGTCCCACTATTAATCTTGGTCAGAGGAGTGAGTACACGCAACCATAAATTATGACTGTGGAGACGAGGAAGAATGGCCTAAACTGACCTAACAGCTGCTGGATGAAAGCAGCTTTTGTGGTCAGCCATGTTTTCTCCTTTCAAAAACAGCAGATTGAGTCCATGTGTCATGCCTTTAGCCCACACAACTATCAGTTGCAGTCTAGAAGAGTGAAGAAATCTTGAAAAGGACAATGCCTTGTTCTTTTATAGACACTTTCATCATACAGGATCGATGAATTTTGTCATAAAAGGCAAATGAACTTTATCTAGTTTCATCAACACATTTCATAATCCCTTTTGAATAAAATA
Organism: Oncorhynchus gorbuscha; assembly: GCF_021184085.1. NCBI lineage: Eukaryota > Metazoa > Chordata > Actinopteri > Salmoniformes > Salmonidae > Oncorhynchus > Oncorhynchus gorbuscha. The sequence continues at coordinate 61,114,508 of NC_060181.1, forward strand.
AAATGACTGGAGCCACTTTAAGCTGTTCATGTTGTCAATGACACTCAACTCCACTCATTCATGCAGAGATGAGTGATCTGTGTACATTCACAAATTACTGATCCTCCCTCTCAAAAAAAGATGATGTAACTATTGTGAACGGAAGATGTTGACTTCCATTGGGACCATTTTGGTAAATTGTTTGGATGAGCGACTTCACTTTTTAAACTCAGTAACTATTTTGTTATGAACTATCTTGGTGGAGTGAAGTATTTATCCACAAAGTACTTGTGAAACATTCTGGTTAGTTCACTGATATTTTGCAATAGTACTTGAATGTAATAAGCTATGGGAACTGGGTTTGTAAAAAGAAATGCTCATTTTCCTGGTTGATTCTGCAAGTTAGTGTACATAAAAGCTCTTCCTTTTCCATTCTCAAACAACATCTCTTTGTTTGAATCCCAGACATACTTTGAGTAGCTGATTTTTCATCTCAGAATGTGCAGCAACTCAAACAACAGAATAAAAACATATTAGGGGTATAGACACCACTTAAAAACAAGCCGACCACCAATTCCAACAGTACAGGAATTAAGTGACAGTAAAACAACTGATTTGTGGACCTATATACATAATTCCTTGATACCTAAAAAAAATGATAAAAGTTGCATATTAATTAACATACTTTTCCTTTGTCAAGGCAAATTGTTCAAAACACAATCAGATGAGTTTGGTTTTGGGATAAAGCCTTTACTCCAACATCTTTTTTTCTCCCCAAAAAAAGAAACACATCTGGTTACAATCCTACTGAACATTCCCCAACGCAGGTTTACTCTTTAATCTGGGGGAACCTGTCGTCAATTGATTACTAGATTAACGTGTTATTAACTGTTTGTATACCAAGGCCAGCTGCAGAACTACAACCACTTCTGGGTTATTATAATAAAGAATAGCCTACGCATTTGTTAATTTGACACAGTTGGCCATTTGTCCAGAGAACCTATGTACATAGAAAATCAAATCAATTCCAAGATTAGCTGGGACAAAGAGATGTTGTTTGAGAAAGGAAAAGGAAGAGCATTTATTTACACTAACTTGCAGAATCCACCAGGAAATGGAGCATTTATTTTTTACAAACCCAGTTCCCATAGCTTACTACATTCAAGTGCAATCCTACAATCAACTGTATATATGGAGCAAAGGTAGGCCTATGGATGCCATCTACGGGAACACAGGATGGGGCTCTAGTGGCGCATTGGGAGATTCCGACGGCCAAAAAACAAGCACACCGACATAAAAATAAATGGTCTGTCTGGGGAAAACTTTTGTCATCTTGGCATATTTTTTACTTGACAATAATTGCATCGTTACACATATGGATTACGATATTAAGCGGATATTCAATTGTTATTTTTCGCTCAATTTAGTTGTATGCTCCGGGCAGCCAACCATCCATGACTTTGCAGAAATCTCTATGAACAGACCTGTCGACTACAGCGCAGAGACGGAAATTGTAGCCTAAGTGCTAGAAACGCGATTGTAAATGTCAAAACTACAGCACAACAAGCTCACATATGATTATGATAGGCTATAGGCTAAGAAAGCATATTTACGATTCGTTTAATTTAATTAATTAAATAATATACCGATTATTATGGAAAATGTTGAATTTGACAGTTTGTTCATATCAGGTAACATGAGTGTAGGCCTTATTTCATTTCAATAGTTTGAACTATCCATTAAATAGTTTTTCGACTGTAGGCCAAGGAACATTTTATCAATATATCAACCTTGAGATGTTTTACAAAGCCTACTGAGTTGAATATAGTAGCCAATAACAACATAATATTTACCTGTTGACTAGGATTCATTTTATGCATCTCAGTTTCCATCATAGTGGATAGTTGGCTTGTCCCTTCGTAAAGAAAAAACCAATAGGCCTATATAAAAATATATATTTGTAATCCTTCACAGAAATATAAAATGGTGGACTATCCGAAGGCGAGGAGTCCGGCCCAGCAATGTTTTGACTATGAAGGAAATAGTGCTTCTAATCTTGTGAAAGTTTACGGAAAACCCCAAGCAGTCTGATAGCCTTGCCCACAAGTTGCGTCAGCCAGTCAAGGGCTCGGAGAGAGCAGCGCTGGGATCGTCCCACTCAACGTCCTATTGGTTCGATAAGGCCAGTTTGTGGCTGTGCTCCGGACAGCCAATGTTACATTTGCTTCACGTTTATAAACAAGTCATTTGTTATTTAACCTAAAAAATGTAAAGTGTATTCAAGAAGTGTCCAGATACATTTACATAATATCTGCCACTATAGATTCATGACACTAGAAGAGGTATTTTTGATAACAGCATCTTGGTTGAGTTATGAACTAATATAATAATAATATAAGATTTACAGTTATTACAATGTTATTACAACAGTTTTTACAACTATTGTCAGCATTGTTCCAAAATGTAAGGCACATTTACCAATTGTATCACCTTGACAGACTAAATACCCGCATTGATTTCATGCAGAATGCTATAAAGCTGCAGTGAATAGACTTGCAAACTGCATTTGTCTACAGGGTAGGACGATAGGTTACAATGGGAATCAAGTATGTAATGAATAAAATAAGGATTAGAAACTGAAACTATAATAAGGAACAATTGTTAGTCAACATTGATATCTGTAGTTGTCTGCAGTAGGCCCAAATCTGCTCACAGCTAATCCAACTAGGAGAGAGATGGGATGGCAACTCCTGAAAATCGATCTGTTAAATAGCGACCTCTTCTGGTTTAGATGACGCCTAACTATTTAATTCATTTGTACAGTAGCCTAACCTATACTACAGCAGGCCCCAGGCCCTCCCCTTACACACTCTGTAGACTCAGCCACACCATTGACACAGTTGGCTTAGTATACGTTATTCAAATGTAAAACGGAGATGGTGCACAGTCATAGCCTCACATGTTTCCCTTTGCTTGAGACCCTGCAAAGACAGACTGTTGACTCAAGACCAGATGGTAGCGTCTCCTGACGCCGCTCTATGTTCACGTCCGTGGGCGTGACGTAGCGTTTGGCCGGAGCAAGGAGTTTGGGTAGCCAGGCAAATGGTAGGCTACACACGGTTGCCTTTGAAATTGACGACCAGGGTTAGATACCAAATCTATTTTTTTTAAAGCCTATGAAATATTATTTCACATAAAAGTAGGCTATACACAATAATTTATATTTTCAAAACAATCGGAACATTTCACATTCTCCAATATAGCCTAGTTGTGTATGCACAAACGTTGAAAAAAATAAGAGTATCATTATATTATCCTCCCCATCATCCATAACTTGATATTTAGGTATATGTCTTCATTATTTAAAGTAAATAAGGTATGCCTTTGCTGAAACATGTTGCTGGAATATTACACTAGTTACAATGAGATCCTTGACAGCGCCGATGTAGTATAACATTCTGACACGAGTGCAATAGGAGGTTGGGACCACATTGCAATTATAAGCAGCGTTTGAAACGTCTTGTAATGTGGTGGTCTTTAAACCACGCTCTCTGACACGTATATGTAAAGAGCCTCACTATACCTCTAGCTATGCCTTACCTATACAGTGCAGCCCACTGTCCCACTATCTGAATTCAAATGACACTATATGGATTTTTCTCTCAAGCGCGCCCACGAATACGCGTTCACGTTTGGCAGCTCCACGTCGACATTCTTCCAGCTGTGCACAGGGCTGAAAGAAGAAGAGGTAAAAGCGGCGTGAAGCCAGCTATACGAACACTGTATGTAGGCTCCAACGAGGGACGTCAACCGCGAAATGGAGAAGAGGAAAATCTCCTGGTTTTTTTACAGTTAGTCCTGCAACAATTGTATATAGCCCACTGTTTTTTTTTGTTGCATTTTCTGATCTTTTTGCCCTCGTGCTGGATTGCAGCTGCCCCCTTTAACAGCTCTCACTTCTGCCAGGTACAGTATGATCAGTTGCTTTTCTTGCTTCTTATTATAGTTTTCTCACATTTCGAATAGGAAGCTATGGCATTTAAACATCTGCTAATCGAATTCCAACATCTTTTCATTCACTGTTTGATGTTGCACTTTGTAACTTCATTGCAGTTAGCAACTCTCCAAACTTTATTTTATATAAACTTGTATGCTAAACTGAAGTGGAAAATGTCATGTTTGCCTTGTTTTACAGGTAGACCGTGTATTTATCATTTTAATTGTAAACTTCCGTCTGTGGCTTGTGGAAAAACTCAACAAATCGGCCATACATTTGCATAATGAATGTGGGTGTATTACTCCAGGAGGGAAATATTCAGCATAAAGAAATACAGGATTCCAAATTTGGAGCCTTTAGACACGTCATCTGTTCTACATATGAAGTGCCCGAATTGTTCACTTTACAACCTTGAAGATAGTCAAGGTTGAACTGCAAAGTAAACACAAAGAAAAGCTTGATTCCCACATATTGTATAATATTGTATGATTTAATCATTTCTGTGGTGGTGGGTTGGTGGCAGAGTGTGAGAATCAATCTAAGTTCCCAACAGCAGGCTTCTCATTCACTCTATTCTATGTTGTCTTAATAGGCCCAGAGTTACTGGCTTACTCTTCTAAGTTTCATTTAATGCACTTTTTTTAATCACTCAGCTGTGACTGATTCCATTAAAAAAAAATCTCAAATCATGTTGGATTTAACTTCGGTTAGGTCTCAATACTGTGTTGTGAGGTTAAGCCGACTCTCAATTACATATTTTCCACACTATTATGTTAAATCAAAGTGTTCACCAAGCAAGCACACCAATGGGAAATGTAGCTACTACATTTCACTCTCTTGTTATATGTTGCAGGTGAAGGAGTGGTGAAATGGGTTGGCACAAACGAATAGCCTACGATGTGGCACTCTGGCTTTCCAAGTAAAGTTCTGTGATACACTTCGACTCTAATTGTTTGCAGTCAGTGCATTACAGAACTTTGTTTTGGGAGTTAATGCTCCGGCCTGCGGGAAACAAACCTACCATCTGGAGAGTGGAACAATTATTTCACATGCCACTTGCGGACTGAAAAAGGGAGAATAAAGTTTTTCTTTTGACAATGACTCATGAGTTTTCACCAACTTTTGTAGTATGTATCTGCTTATAAGTAAACACGCACTTGGTCTATTGGTATCAGAGTGAAATGTCTGAACTATTAATGAAAAATGGACTCCCAGAAAGCCATGGTAGAGTGTTAAATAATTTCCTATAGGATGATAGTGGGCCATATGGAGACTCCAGTCATACCTCACTATCACTTGGTCATGTGACTCAATGGACGTGAGAAGGAAAGATAAACAACAGCAGTTGAAATGTTCAAACCTCATTTTCACTGTCCTCGGTCATACAATGTAGTGGTCAAACATCTCATAACCATATCAAACCCATAAACATGAATGTCCCAATTCAGATACTTTTTTTCTTCATCATTTTCTGTTGAGTATTGACATTGTGTCATGCGAATGCTAGATAATTGTCTGTTGTATCATTCATTGTTGGAATGTAAGTATAAAACTATTTCAGAGATGTACATTGAGTGGACAAAATATTATGAACACCTGCACTTTCCATGACATAGATTGACCAGGTTAATCCAGGTGAATGCTATGATCCCTTATTGATGTCACTTGCTAAATCCACCTCAATCAGTGTAGACGAAGGGGAGGAGACGGGTTAAATATGGAGTTTGAAGCCTTGAGACAATTGAGGCACGGATTGTGTATGTGTGGCATTCAGAGGATGAATGGGCAAGACAAAATATGTAACTGCCTTTGAACGGGGTATGGTACTGTAGGTGCCAGGTGCACCGTTTTGAGTGTCAAGAACAGCAACGCTGCTGTGTTTTTCACGCAACAGTTTCCGGTTATCAAGAATGGTCCACCACCCAAAGAACATCCAGCAAACTTGACAAAACTGTGGGAAGTATTGGAGTCAACATGGGCCAGCATCCCTGTGGAAGGGGGGGGGGGGGTTATATGTATTATGGTTCTTTCAAATCAAAGCTTTCAACAAATGGAAGAAAATATAAAAAATACCTTAAAGTGCAATAAAATCAATGGCTCCTTCAAAGGGCACATATTTGTTAGTCTTAAAGATACATGCATAGATTTAAACACTACACCAACATGGCATATTTTGGTTCCCATTCAATATGATCACTGTCTTTAAATGAAACCTATTTTTTCTGTGTTTTTAAAGTTTATTCATGGTCTAATATTTAGAGAGCTGGGGTGTATTCAATACGTCTTGCAATTGAAACAGTTTACCGTTTAAGAACCAAACGTAAGCAAACAGAGCAATAGAACAAAGCAGGGAGTGACCTACTTGAATTTGTCCAATAAAAACAAATTTTTGTTGCAATGCGTTTTCAGTTTGGACTAAATGGTTCCTGTTGCAAACCCTTTTGCGACAGACAAAACATTTTGCAACAGAATCGGGGTAATGAATACACCCCTGGATCATGTGGTAAACTATAAAGTCAAATCTGTTAAAGAGAAAGGCATACATTTTCCATTAATTAAAGGCTCACTCTGTAATTTCTGTATCCAGCAACAGTCTGACCCTGCAACTTTGTTTGTAAGGCTGATGGGGCTGGGGAAAATGTAACTATAGTCAAATTCATACCAGACTATGAATTCAACTGACAGTCCAGATCAACATGATTATTTTTAACATATTTTGATTGTAGGTATATGCTACAATACTTACCATGGCATAATAAATTACAACCTGGGAGGGGTTGCAATTTATTATTCCAATACAAACAGATTATTCTGCACAACAGTGACTGTAGCTTTATAAGTAGCAATTCCATTGGTTACAGTAACAGCATGAACTTTACAAAAATCATGTGATCAAAGGTCATGCAGTTTCGAGGAAATCGTCTTATGGTCGCTGCATTTACTTCTCTCCAGCTGCACTATGCAGCTATCACCTGCATTGTGGGAGGCACTATTTGTCTACCAATCATTTGGGTGTTTTGTTTGCCCCAAGTAAACGTGGCCAAATACCTGACTGAAACAGCAACCAACTTTGTGCAATTCTAAAGCTACAGGGGATACAAATGAAAAGTGATATTTGAGACCCCACTCTAACCAATGAATTGTACACACATGTTTCCAGTTGTGAGTGTGTGATATGGGGATATAGAAACGTTTAGACAACAGACAAACTCTTATAAACAATAGCAGCTATGTTGACGCTGCCATGTCGATCTGAGCCTTGCTGTTGCAAAACCATTAAAGTGTCAGACTTGTGGCTGTTACAGATGCCCCTCCCCCGACGTCACTCTACAGTCGTCTTCGTTAGGCTTACCGCTCGAACACACATTCTATCCCTATGCTGACCTCTGACAGCTGCCTCTCCCTGCACAAACACGGAAGCAGCATGGCGTCAGACAGCAACAGCTCCGAGAGCCAGCGAATTGCACAGCAAAGATTGAGGATAATTGCCGGGCATTTACAGAAACATAAGGACGACGACTCGGGAACTATCGCAACTGAATGCAAAGCTGAAGCGAATAAAGGAACGGTGCCGAGAAAGAGGTAGGACTTGGCGGTGGTGATGCGATAGCAGTGGATGGAGGATGGCTACGCTGAAATGCTAGCTAGTAGCTAAAAGTGATTGTCATACAGTATGAAACAGCTGTCATGCATTTCCTTGTTATTAAAACACAGTATTGGTGTCTTTTACAAACGGAGAGGACCTCCTCGGCATATGATTATTCATACATTTCCGATTTCATTTAACGAAGGAAATTAGCCAGTTCTATGTGCGCCAACGTTAATGGTCCTCAAACAAAGTGTTCATTCATCGAAGAAGTGGGTGCGGCGGGACTGTATTCTATCCAACTCTTTTTAATTGTTGTTGTTGTAGGCTGCTTGGAATGTGTTATAGGAATGTTTGATATTGAGTTGAGGTCAATCGTACATCATTTCCTGTACCATTTTGTCATAACTTGCCAACGTTATGTGAGCACCGCTAGCCACTCTCAGTGACAGTGGGCAGCTGGAGTTTATGTAAAACTACAAGATCAGCTTGCCAACATTTCAAACTATTTCAAGGTAGCTTATTCCATTTCACATCTATATTGTTAACTATAGCTTAATAGGCTACTGGCATTGTTTTGATACTGACACTATTCTGAACAACTAGGGAAATCTCAGCTCTGTTTGACTGACATGCCCAGAATTAGACGCTATATTCTTGAGCAGAAAACAAGTGGTCATTACGATGGTGAAAGTTATATATGTAGTCTTATAATCTATTTTTATCTAGAAGTTGTTTTTACAGATTTAGTTGGGATTTAGGTGTGGGACACCCTCTCCCAGTCAACACAATTGACAGAAGTCAGAATGGGATAAAGTTCACCAGTAAAACTTTCTGCCTAAAACATGGATCTGATTGGCCAAGACCTGTGGTGGTCTGACTCTCAATTCCTTTTGAGGCGAGTGGGCTGTTCAGCTTTCACAATCGTGCTGTAGTGACCTCTAGTGTCAGATATGTTTAAGCGACAAGGATGACGAGAGGACACTTTCATATTTATACAGAACAAAAATATAAACTTAACATGTAAAGTGTTGGTCCCATTTTTCATGAGCTGAAATAAAACATCTCAGAAATGTTCCATATGCACAAAAACCTTATTTCTCTCAAATTCTTTGAACAAATTTGTTAGTGAGCATTTCTAATTTGCCAAGGGTGCTGAGGAGTATTTATGTCTGTAATAAAGCCCTTTTGACGGAAAAAAAACGAATTCTGATTGGCTGGACCTGACTCCACAGTGGGTGGTCCTGTGGCTGCACCCCTTCCCAGTCATGTGAAATCCATAGATTAGGGCCTAATGAATGTATTTCAATTGACTGATTTCCTTATATGAACTGTAACTCAGTCAAATCTTTGAAATTGTTGCGTTTAACATTTTTGATTTTCCGGTTTGGTGGAATCTCTCTCTCTATTACCCAATGGATGGTCATTTTAGTGCTGGTTCATGGACACTATTGTTTGAGCTATGACAATAAATAAGACATAAGCTATGCCTATTTCCCTCGTTTGAGTGCCCCCCTTCCACCATTATCCAAATTAGAAAGAATGGACCACTTGTGGACCACTTGCATTATTATCAGTACACATAAATGTAACCTCGATGAATTTGCCTACATTTGCCTACATTTTCTGGAATTGAACTTGGGTTGTTCCATGTCATTTCAGCAAGCAATGACACCCACCATCTCAGGTTGTTTTGAAATTGTTTCTGCAGTTAGAAACATATAAAGATAAGCATTCCTGTAACATTATTATGTTGAAATATAATTTGACCTCTGGTAAATTTAAGCTAGATGGCCCTTTTTTTAATTTATAGGATTCCGACAATATTCAATAAATATAACCGTATACGGCCATATCGTAGGAATGGCGTGGGAGGGGATCTATGCAGTTTTACAGGCTCCTAACCAATTGTTCTATTTTGTGTTTTTTTTTTCCGCTTTGTTTAACTTATTTTGTACATAATGTTGATACTACTATCAGAACAGCGGTTACTTACCTTGAACTGGACGAATACTTTTTTTTTTAATGAGGCTGACTCAAAGGATATAATGTTGCTCCCAGACAAGGCCCAAATCCCCATCATTCACATAAAGAAAAGGAGATCAAGGTGCCTTTTTTGAATTCGTTGGCAAGTGGGTAACCCGCCACTACCATCCATTCTATTAGCCAACGTGCAATCACTGGAGAATAAACTGGATGAGCTCGGTTCGAGACAATCCTGCCAATGACACGGATTATCTACACTTGGTTGGGTTTTCTGTGCATCGACAGAACAGCTACATCCGGTAAGACGAAGGGTGGGGGTGTGTTTATTTGTCAATAATAGCTGGTGCGTGATGTTTAATATTAAGGTAGTCTTGAGCTATTGCTTGCCTGAGGTAGAGTCGCTCATGATAAGCTGCAGACTACACTATCTACCAATAGAGATCTCATCTATATTTTTTTGTAGCCGTCTATTTACCACTACAAACCGACGCTGGCACTAAGACCGCACTCAACAAGCTGTATAAGGCCGTAAGTAAACAAGAAAATACTAATCTAGAAGTGACGCTCCTAGTGGCCAGGGAATTTAATTCAGGCAAATTTAAATCCGTTTTTCCTAATTTCTATTTGAATGTCACGCACAATCAGAGGGAAAAAAAATTCTAGACTACCTTTGCTCCACACAGAGATGTGTAGAAAGCTCTCCCTCGCCCTCCATTTGGAAAATCTTGATGATAACTCTCACCTCCTGATTAAAAGCAGGAAGTACAACCTGACTCGCTCAATATAAAGTGGTCAAATGACGTAGATGCTACGCTACAGGACTGTTTTGCTAGCACAGACTAGGTTCTGGGATTCATACAAATGGCATTGAGGAGTATACCACCTCAGTCACCTGCTTCATTAAGTGCATTGATGACATCGTCCCCACAGTGACTGCACGTACATATCCCAACTAGAGGCCATGGATTACTGGTGACATCCACACTGAGCTAAAGGCTAGAGCTGCCACTTTCAAGGAGCGGGACACTAACCCGGACACTTATAAGAAATAACGCTATGCCCTCAGACGAACCATCAAACAGGCAAAGTGTCAATACAGGACTAAGGTTGATTCCTACTACACCGGCTCTGGCGCTCGTCTGATGTGGCAGAACTTGCAAACTATTACATACTACAAAGAGAAACCCAGCTGTGAGCTGCTCAGTGATCACGCTCTCCATACCCGATGTGAGCAAGACCTTTAAACAGGTCATCATTCACAAAGCCCCGGGGCCAGATGGATTACCAGGACGTATACTCTGAGCATGCGCGGACCAACTGGCAAGTATAATTTTCAACCTCTCCCGAATCGGGTTTGTAATACCTACATGTTTCAAGCAGACCACCATAGTCCCTGTGACAAGAAAACAAAGGTAACCTGCCTAAATGACTACCACCCCATAGCACCCATGTCTGTAGCCATGAAGTGCTTTGAAAGTCTGGTCATGGCTCACAACACTATCATCCCGGAAACCGTAGACCCACTCCAATTCACATACCGCCCCAACAGATCCACAGATGGTACAATCGTAATCGCACTCCACATTGTCCTTTCCCACCTGGACAAAAAGAACACCTATGTGAGAATGCTGTTCATTCACTACAGCTCAGCGTTCAACACCATAGTGCCCACAAAGCTCATTACTAAATTAAAGACCATGGGACTAAACACCTCCCTCTGCTACTGGATCATGGGCCACCCCCAGGTGGTAAGCGTAGGCAACAATACATCTGCCACACTGATCCTCAACACGGGGGCCCCTCAGGGGTGTGGGCTTAGGCCCCTCCTGTACTTCCTGTTCACCCACGACTGTGTGGCCAATCACGGCTCCAACACCATTATCAAGTTTGCTGATGACACAACAGTGGTAGGTATAATCGCCGACAGCGATGAGACCGCCTATAGGGAGGAGGTCAGAGACCTGGCAGTGTGGTGCCAGGATAACAACCTCTCCCTCAACGTGAGTAAGACCAAGGTGATCATGGATGACAGGAAAAGGAGGGCTGAACACGCTCCCATTCACATCAACGGGGCTGTAGTGGAGCTGGTTGAGAGTTTCAAGTTCATTGGTGTCCACATCACCAACAAACTCATGGTCCAAACACACCAAGAAAGTCGTGAAGAGGGCACGACAACGCCTTTTCCCCCTCAGGAGACTGAGAAGATTTGGCATGGGTCCCCAGATCTTTAAAAAGTTCTACAGCTGCACCGTCGAGAGCATCCTGCCCGGTTGCATCACCGTCTGGTATGGCAATTGCTCGGCATCCGACCTTAAGGCGCTACAGAGGGCAGGGCGTACAGCCCAGTACATCACTTGGGCCAAGCTTCCTGCCATTCAGGACCTATATACTAGGCGGTGTCAGAGGAGGGCCCAAAAAAGTGTTAGACTCCAGTCACCCAAGGTCACTCAAGTCACTGTTCTCTCTGCTACTGCACGGCAAGCGGTACCAGAGTGCCAAGTCTAGGTCCAAAAAGCTCATTATCTGCTTCTACCCCCTGTATATTGCCTCATTATTGTTATTTTATTGTTACTTTATTTTAAAAAAAATAGAATTTTAAGTATGAAAATATTTTATTAAATTAACAAAACTGAGAATTTAACAAATAGCAGAAACAGCACCACCTTGTGGTCATAACTCAGAACAGGGCTAAATAACCATCACCAAATTCACTGAGAAGCCATTACATGGTGTAAAGAAACAATGCTCCTAGCTGTAGCTTCATAGCACTTGTCAGACATAGAGAACTGATACTGTATACTGGCCTTTGGGGTGGGCTTGGTTTGTGTGGTCCGTGGGTGTCTTTTGACTTCACGTCTTAATCATTGTTAAGAAGAGGTTTGGTCCAAACTGGATATTGGTTACTATATTTATAGAATTTTATATGAATCCTATAAATTGAAATCGCCAATTTGGGAGCAATCAATTAGCGTAATTTCATTGAGTTCAAAAAGTTTTTCAACAAAACAATGTTGCAGGAATGCAATCTGAGATGGTGGGTGTCATTCCTCTTTCCTGTGCTTTTTGAGGTGGAACGACCCACTTCACTGGAGTGTAGGAATGTTGTACACTTCAAAGCTGGGCTACTGGTTTTTCTACTGCTGGAATGTCATTCTGGAGTTGACTTTCAACCTATACCTTTTGGGCACGTTGTTTCAAAAGGAGTTTTAAGGCCAGTCCTTTTAATAACAGTCAGACCTTTTGTCTCTTTCTGTTGGAATAACTTGAGTGCAGACACAAAATGAGGCTACCAATTTAATAAGGTGTTGAACTAGCCTAATGTTTCTGGTGATCAGCATTTTCTTATGCTGTGTGTAATATTTATTACAGTACTTTCAAAAGATTCCCCCAGCTCTCTTAGGATTAATGTTAGCTAAGGGTCAGAGACCAGACCACTGTTGCTTCCATTTAATTGCACAATAAATTCATTAACCTCTGGACAGCCGTATTCGGCTGCTTGTTGATGCGTGGAGTTGTGTCATCGTCCAGTGTGATGACAGGAGATCACACAGACTGGCATGGAGAGTATGTCTGTCTCATTTCTCAGGCTCCTCATAATTTACACTGCCTGGCTGTTTTGGCAGGCATTCATCATGGTTTTACTCCACTACGTTAGCATCCCATCACGTGTACCAACGTGATTCATGGGTCCCTTCTAGGAGTTGTGGGCCTATTTCATCTGTCTGCTGGGGAAATCTTGAATCATGTCGTATTATAACTCGGTGATTTCTGAAAAGGATTCCGTTATGATGAGCATAGTGATTTAACACCGACGAAGAAGCACATTACTGAACTGTCAGAGCTCAATTATGTAGTAGATATTGAGATACAATTCCCCGGTGCTCAACCCTGTTTCTCGTGTCCTCTTCCATGATTATCATTAGGCCTATGACGACGATGTTCCTTCCTTGGAAAATCATTTTAGGAGAATATCCGGTTGTTGGACATACCTTTGGTAATGCCCTTCTATGATATGCATCATGATGCTTCTCCGTGGAGTGTTCTTGAAGGGAATGTGCTTAACGACCTGATATCTAAGCCACGCCCTGTCTGATTGCTGTTGATGAATAGCTTTTCCTCCCCAAAGTGACTTTGCCACGGGCTTTTCCACTGTTACCCCTATATGCATTTAGTAGTGGCGCACCACTGCTGCTAAATTGTGGCCGTCGCCCACCCACCGCTGACTCTGCCACCGCTGCTGATAAAACACATCCTAGGGGGAACCACTGCCTGTGGTTGGCTGTGTGCAGTACACATAGGAAGGTCATCTGTCAGGGGTTACGCCTAGGTGCGACTGCAGCCTCCCACACTGCAAGTATGGTTACTGATAGCTATGTGGAAAGCCCATTGAATAACTGATAGCAAAATGAGGGAACTAGGACATTTCCCCATTGCAACAGTTTGATAAGTGGCAAATAAACCACTTTTTTTAAACTACTACGGTTTGCAACAGGATGTCACGTATGGACAGTCTGGCATTTTCATGAGGGCCAAGGCCTTCTAAAAGTGCTTCTGTGTATGGTCTTCCTGCCTTGAGATTTTTGTCCTGTGTCCTCCTTTGACCTCAGACAGCATTAGTACAGTATTAGCTGCTGCTACAATAACAATGCCACTGACTTCAACTGTTTGTTTCCCAAGGCAGGAGATTATGAAGTGGAATGGCTGGGGGTACAGTGACTCCAAATTCCTCTTCAATAAGAAGGGTCAAGCGGAATTCACAGGCAAAAGGTACAGTATACTTACTGTCCCCAACATTTGCAACCAATGACTTTTTATTCTCATGAAGAACATGATATGTATTATGATCTGTAAATATGAATGTATCCATTATTCAGTGATGGAATTCTCAATCTGGATTGTACACATTCTCAATCTGGATTGTACACATGCTCAATCTGGATTGTACACATGCTCAATCTGGATTGTACACATGCTCAATCTGGATTGTACACATGCTCAATCTGGATTGTACACATGCTCAATCTGGATTGTACACATGCTCAATCTGGATTGTACACATGCTCAATCTGGATTGTACACATGCTCAATCTGGATTGTACACATGCTCAATCTGGATTGTACACATTCTCAATCTGGATTGTACACATTCTCAATCTGGATTGCACTCTCCACTCCACTACATAAAGTTGAAGTCGGAAGTTTACATACATTTAGGATGGAGTCATTAACTGGTTTTTCAACCACTTCACAAATTTATTGTTAACAAACTATAGTTTTGGCAAGTCGGTTAGGACATCTACTTTGCATGACAAAAGTAATTTTCCCAACAATTGCTTACAGACAGATTATTTCACTGTATCACAATTCCAGTGGGTCAGAAGTTTACATACACTAAGAAAATGATGTCATGGCTTTAGAAGCTTCAGATAGGCTAATTGACATCATTTGAGTCAATTGGAGGTGTACCTGTGGATGTATTTCAAGGGCTACCTTCACACTCAGTGCCTCTTTGCTTGACATCATGGGAAAATCAAAAGAAATCAGCCAAGACCTCAGAAAAACAATTGTAGACCTCCACAAGTCTGGTTCATCCTTGGGAACAATTTCCAAATGCTTGAAGGTACCATGTTCATCTGTACAAACAATAGTACACAAGTATAAACACCATGGGACCACGCAGTCGTCACACTGCTCAGGAAGGAGACTCATTCTGTCTCTTAGAGATTAACGTACTTTGGTGCGAAAAGGGCAAATCAATCCCAGAACAACAGCAAAGGACCTTGTGAAGATGCTGGAGGAAACAGGAATGAAAGTATCTATGTCCACAGTAAAACAAATCCTATATCGATATAACCTGAGAGGCCGCTCAGCAAGGAAGAAGCCACTGCTCCAGCAAAGACTACGGTTTGCAACTGCACATGGGGACAAAGCTCATACTTTTTGGAGAAATATCCTCTGGTCTGATGAAACAAAAATATAACTGTTTTGCCATAATGACCATCGTTATGTTTGGAGCCAAAAGGGGGAGGCTTGCAAGCTGAAGAACACTATCGCAACCGTGAAGCACGGGGGTGGTAGCATCATGTTGTGGGGGTGCTTTGCTGCAGGAGGGACTGGTGCACTTCACAAAATGGATGGCATCATGAGGATGGAAAATTATGTGGATATATTGAAGCAACATCTCAAGACATCAGTCAGGAAGTTAAAGCTTGGAGCAATGGGTCTTCCAAATGGGCAATGGCCCCAAGCATACTTCCAAAGTTGTGGCAAAATGGCTTAAGGACGACAAAGTCAAGGTATTGGAGTGACCATCACAAAGCCCTGACCTCAATCCTACAGAAAATTTGTGGGCAGAACTGAAAAAGCATGTGCGAGCAAGGAGGCCTACAAACCTGACTCCGTTACACCAGTTCTGCCAGGAGGAATGGGCCAAAGTTCACCCAACTTATTGTGGGAAGCTTGTGGAAGGCTACCCAAAATGTTTGACCCAAGTTAAACAATTTAAAGCCAATACTACCAAATACTAATTGAGTGTATGTAAACTTCTGACCCAATGGGAATGTGATGAAAGAAATAAAAGCTGAAATAAATCCATCTCTCTACTGTTATTCTGACATTTCACATTCTTATAATGTGGTGATCCTAACTGGCCTAAGACAGGGAATTTGTACTAGGATTAAATATCAGAAATTGTGAAAAACTGAGTTTAAATGCATTTGACTAAGGGTATGTAAACTTCCCGACTTCAACTGTAAAACCTTCCCCTCCTTGGGTCGTCACTAGTTACCACAGCCACAAAGTCATAAACCCAGCCCTTTTCTACAATTTCTCTTTTGAAAATGTGATTTTTAACCCTAACAATAACCACACTGCTAACCTTATGCCTAACCTTAAATTAAGACCCAAAAGCACATTTGTGTGGTCATGAATTTTTACGATATAGACAAGTTTGATATTGTGGCTGTGCTATCTAGTGGAAACCTCCTCGAGATCCTAATTTAGAGTGGGGTGCTAGTGCCATCTAGTGGCTCGTATCTGTATCCTACATATCTTGCCTCAATTCAGTCCCAGACATAAGAGGTCAATTAGTGTGATTATCGGTGATTTGAAATTTCCCGTTGGAAACACGGATCGTAGCCTTGAATGGAATGTTTGTACTTCTTCCCATTGACCATAGATTGGCTAACTGGGTTTTTTAGTTCTGTGTCTGCCAGTTCTCATGGTTGAAGGTGTGCAATATAACATTTGAAGAAATATGCCGAGTGCTGTCGGAAATGATTACTTTGAATCTCAGTGGATGTAGAGAAGCCTTTTATCTCCACTCTGCCTCTAGTGACTGAGGATGTGTTCAGTGCACACCGGCAGCAAAATGGATCGTTGTTTTACACCTTTTTATCTATCGCATTATAAAAGCAGAGATGGGCCTTAGTGTTTTGTACTTGTGATGTATAGTTTGAAGAACAAAGCCTTGCCTGTCAGACTCAAATCAAAGGGGTCTTGTAGACTGCATGCTGTACTCTGCTGTGCTGTTATGTTAAGCTGTGTTTGCGTAAGGGGGGGGGGATTATACAGGATGCTGTGCAGGAAATGGTTCCTCTGTTATTCTAGGTTTTAAATTGTATCAACCACCTCTTTCCATTCTGTGCCTTCTCTTTTGAATGGTTTCTGGGTGCTACATATGTGTGGCTGGGTGGAAGGAATGAAAGTCAGATATTTCTCCTCCTGAGAGAATTCTCCTCTGTGACAGAGGCTTTTTCATTAAGGAGTGTGTTTTCATGGTCTGCTGGACAAAGGCAGACTACAGTCCCCTGATGTGCTGGCCTCTGCTGTGCCAGCGGTTCAAGTACACAGCGGCTGGCGTGACTGGGACGGCACGGACAGCGCTGTCATTGGTCTCGCCTAATAACTTCATTCAGCTCCGACCACTACACACTGGCGTCACATCAATGACAGTCGGACAGGGTTTTCTGTGTCTATTTCACCAGTTCCCAGCGTAACACCTAGGTCTGAGGGATTATGTTTACAGATTGGGTCAGAGGTCAATTGTGAGGGAACTTTCCTTCTAAACCTGTGTGTTTCTGTTCATTGCAGGTATAGGCTAAGCGGGATGGTCCTGCCCAGTTTGCAGGACTGGTTTGAAAACACCTTTGGCGCCAGTGTGAACCATAAAAGCCCCGCGACAGTGAGTGACATTGTTTTCAACCCTCGTCACCTATTGAATTCCAATGACCGCAGCAGTCCGTTAATGGCTCCTCCTCCCATGTCTTTGTCGCAGCCCGCCCTGAATGCCAGCGCTGTTCCACCGGCCAGTCTGAACGAGGCGTTCGTTGAGGACCTGAAGGCCACGGGCATCCCCTTCTCCCATGAGGCTGAGGACAGGGTGTTCCGTGCCCACGGTGAGGCATGCTGGGAAGGCTGTGGTCCTCCAGGGCGATGGGCGTAGTCTGGAGGGGTCTCGCACAGACACTGAATGTCGTGATCATGACGTCACCCTTTTTGTTTTTACGTAGGACATAAGCAGCCGGAATCAGAGGAAGCTGTCAATATCACACTAATTATACTGATCATACAACCATAATTGCTCTTTTTCGTAGTATACTAAGTATATAACATTTTTCTCTCTCTTATGTTAACAGGTCATTGCTTACATGAAATCTTTGCTCTCAGAGAAGGGAAGAAATTTGAGCGGGTTCCGGACATGGTGGTGTGGCCCAGTGAGTTTTTGCGACACTACAATTGTAAACGTGTAAACGGCCCCTGTTTTGATTTTTTTTCTTTTTTTTTCTTCTCCCACATTGCTTCTTTCCATCCTGGCTTAGGTGATTTAAAGGGTTAATCTCTGCAGAGGCGTAGGGATATTAATATGTATGAGCGGAGGCTTAATAAGAAGTGTCAGGGGGAGGGCGTTTGATATCCAATACACCACGGCCGGGCCCAGCACAGTACCCCCATGAATTACGCCACTGAGATTGGTTCACTGCAGGTATGGCCGGCACTATTTTATAACGTGAATGAGTGTTGACTTATGGCTGGAACTTGATTAGCCGGCTCCCAAATGGCCTGCAAATCACAAAGCTCCTGTAGCAGCATTCAAATTGGAACATCCCCTGAATTTTAAACTCTCCAAATCCACACAAAATTGCACTCCCTCTAGTCGCAGTGATGTAAAACATGAATGCCAGTGTAGTTACTTTAGTATGGGTTGTATATTTAAGTGGAACGTTGTTAGTCTTGTGAACTCTTATTCTCACACCGAAGCCCTTTGTTTAATTGGACGGCAGAGTGTGTCGGAACGGAGACATTTCTCATTGGCCTAGCGAGGGAGGGCTTGAGCCCAGTGAAGCTGATCCATGTAGGTGGATTTTTCTGCTCTGTCTCCTCACCCTCAGTCGCTCAGCCAGGGGACCAGTGTGAATGGACGTGGGATTGGCCAGAGCACCTTGTCCGCATTGATCCCCCACACCCCACCCCAGAGACCCGGGCTTCATGCTCTCTGGCTCCATCTCCGGAATGCCCCCAGCCAAATCAGAGACATCTTTCCCCGGAAGCCCCCCGTGTCTCTCCCTGTCTCTCCCTGTATCTCTGCTCTAATAGCCCAGGGCTTATGTGAATGTTTGTTTTCCGGAGGCTGATGGTTTATGTGGCATTTCTTAGTCCCTTTGCCACATGAGTACTCTTGTTCTCGTCCCCAACACTAATTTATGGCTGTGTGTTATATAATGACATGGGATAAAATGTCCATCCCAAAATTGTTGCGGTGTTCTTTGCCTCCGCAGACTGCCACAACGACGTGGTGAAAATTGTGGAGCTGGCGTGCAAGCACAATGTTTGTTTGATACCGTACGGCGGTGAGTCTTTCAAGAAAATGTTTTGTAAACTCTATAGTACAATTCATTCGAATAATATCTGCTTTAAAAATAAAAAAAATCTCCCAACTGTAACAACTGATTTATGAGCAGATTGATAATGATAACTGTTATGCCATGCCTTCACCATATAAGTCTGCTCCGGGTCCTAGCAGTACTCTCCTGGTCATGCGACCTGGTCCGGGAGAACTGCAGGCCCTAACCCCTCTGCTCTCTTCCTCCAGGAGGGACCAGTGTGACCAGTGCTCTAGAGTGCCCCCCGGAGGAGACTCGCTGCATCGTCTCTCTGGATACTTCACAGATGGTGGGGGAATCAGAGCTGCACACAGACATGCGTCCCATACAGCAATCTGCTCTGCTCGGCATTTTGTCTCAACACGACATACGCTTTTCCTCTTTTTATATGACAGTATAATGTCTTGCATAGTACGATCAGCTGACAATATATATTTGAGCAGGGACAGTAAGCCGGGGTTTCTTTCTTTTGGATGTTAGAAGCTCCTGCTGCTGTGAATGTTGGAGTCTAGAACTAAACTGTAGATGTGCAGACAGGAAAGGTAGCGGACAGCAGAGGATGCTCCTCTATCCACACCAAAGCTCATTCAGACTTCCAGCCGAGACTCACTCTCATTATTGAACTTTGGGTGAATCCTGTGGCAATAATTTGCCAAGCTATCCCCAGAGAAATGACTGTTAGTGAAGGATACCCAATAGGAAACAGCATTTAATAGCAGTACTGTACCACCGCGCTGTTGGACAACTCTCTGCCCAGGTGATATATTGGCAGTCTGGACAGCGCTAGTCCAGCAGCCACTGAGGGGGTGACGTAAATGCTCGTGACCAGTGCGCTGGGTCAAGGGTCACGGGGGGGTAGCGGGTCTGAGGGAGGCACATGAAAGGCTGTGTATGACAGCAGCAGACACTTTTACTACCTCTGGAGAATGATTGATGGCTCTGGGAGGGGAGCTCAAGCTGGGTCAGGAGGTTCCTGGAGAGGCTGAAACGAGAGGGGGATATGCTGGACTGAATGTTTTTAAAAGGAGGTTAACCTTTTGGAATCTATCTGACTGATGCTGTGTCCTCCCCATGGCCTAGTCCTCTCGTCATGCCTTCCACATGTGTGCTTCACCTCGCTGTTGGGAATCGCTACTGAAACACCCCCCCCCGCGTCTTCAACAAGCAACAAGAGGTTGGGCGGTTATTGCCTTTCTCATTGGTAGATGTTGTGGTCACTACAGAATCTGTTTTCTCCACAGTCGTTACAAAATGCTGCACGCTGACCTGTTTGGGCGTTTAGAAGTAAGACAACTGGAATGTATTTTAAGGCAGTGATTCAATGGGTGAAGGCAGACTTTGGAGGACAGCCATGAGTATTTGCTGTCAATGCAACTGCATTAGAATAAAAAATCCTCTCTCTAACCTGTAGCAGATGTATCGGATACAGAGCCTGCTTTTCATTTGGGCTCAACTCATAAGGCATCGAACCAAGAGCTTGTTTTGTTTGTTCTAGTGGTAGAAGTGAACAAAGCAGTGACATTTTCTGACCTCCTGAGTTTTTGTCTTTGCATCTGCAGAACCGCATTTTGTGGATCGACGAGAAGAATTTAGTCGCCCACGTTGAAGCTGGCATCATCGGTCAGGATCTGGAGAGATTAGTAAGTGGTTTGCCTTTGTCAGAGCTCATGTTTCTAAACCATTTCATACCCAATCATTTCCCATGAAAGGCTCATGTCATTAAGATGGTAAGATGGCCACGAAATCAACTCCCATCCTTTCACCTGTAGGAGACCATGCGTTAGTTGTTTACTGGGAGTACAGGGAGACCATCCCTCTTCACCCTGGGTTAGTTGTTTACTGGGAGTACAGGGAGACCATCCCTCTTCACCCTGGGTTAGTTGTTTACTGGGATTACAGGGAGACCATCCCTCTTCACCCTGGGTTAGTTGTTTACTGGAGTACAGGGAGCCCATGCCTCTTCACCCTGGGTTAGTTGTTTACTGGGAGTACAGGGAGACCATCCCTCTTCACCCTGGGTTAGTTGTTTACTGGGAGTACAGGGAGACCATCCCTCTTCTCCCTGGGTTAGTTGTTTACTGGGAGTACAGGGAGACCATCCCTCTTCTCCCTGGGTTAGTTGTTTACTGGGAGTACAGGGAGACCATCCCTCTTCACCCTGGGTTAGTTGTTTACTGGGAGTACAGGGAGACCATCCCTCTTCACCCTGGGTTAGTTGTTTACTGGGAGTACAGGGAGACCATCCCTCTTCACCCTGGGTTAGTTGTTTACTGGGAGTACAGGGAGACCATCCCTCTTCACCCTGGGTTAGTTGTTTACTGGGAGTACAGGGAGACCATCCCTCTTCACCCTGGGTTAGTTGTTTACTGGGAGTACAGGGAGACCATCCCTCTTCACCCTGGGTTAGTTGTTTACTGGGAGTACAGGGAGACCATCCCTCTTCACCCTGGGTTAGTTGTTTACTGGGAGTACAGGGAGACCATCCCTCTTCACCCTGGGTTAGTTGTTTACTGGGAGTACAGGGAGACCATGCTCGGCAGGTCTGAATGGGAGTAGAAGGGGTAACTATGTTCCACAGCAGAGCAGTGAAGTGTCGAGGCTCGGGCGATGAGCAGATGGCACCATGAAGCTAATTCAGGAAAAAAATGGAGAAGGAGCCAGTGTTTGATGTGGAGGAATGCGTGTGCTGCATCTCAAACAGGCGCCACTTTTGCATATAGAGAGAGGCCATTTTGACTGAGCAGATGGCTCAGTATTGCAAGCTGCCTGTCGGGGAGAGCAGTGCCATAAAACACGGCATGACTCTCCTCACGTCACCCGGAAGAGAGGAGCCATTAGAGCAGACCAGGGCCATGGCTGCCTGCCGCAGGGGCTCTACAGCTTTATTACCTCAAATATCTTTCATTGTGCTCCTAAATGGCTTTGTGCGATCACACATTCTCCTTTTTTCCCTAAAAGGTCAGCGTAGAGCCTTGTCAGACCAGTGGCCAGCCCACCATCCAAAACTATCTCCTCCACCTTTATTTTGGTCGGTTTATTTTAGACCTTTGTAAAAAAAAAAAAAAAAAAAAACGTGTGATGTCATCAAGCCAAGAATTTTGATCACAAAAGCCCCATAACGATCCCACGAATCACACAATGGAAGAGGAGTTTTGTTTGTCTCATGCCGTTTTGGTTTCATACCAAATTCGTGTTGTTTTAGTGGTTGAGTTCTTTTAACCACCTTCAGTATGTGCTCCTATGAATACGAATGAGTGTACTTCTCTGTTGTGTGTGTCCTCCGCAGCTCAACGAGAGCGGCTACTGCACGGGGCACGAGCCCGACTCCATGGAGTTCAGTTCCCTAGGAGGCTGGGTGGCCACGAGGGCATCGGGCATGAAGAAGAACGTATATGGCAACATCGAGGACCTGGTACGTGTCCGCCTTCTTCTCTATGACGAGCTCTGATCCTACTAGGAGACTGAACAGACAACAGGTTTTAAAGTGAAAGGCACTAATTAGCGACATGCACGTGAAGTTGCTGGTGCGGGCCATCAAACCCATCGCTATGGGAACCATTCTATTTGTTTTTCCTGGGAAGAAGCCTGCTTGCTTTGGTTAAGATCTGTCAATGGTTGACAGAATGTAGCCTTGAATATGACCTCAGCAGCCCAGGTAGCTCCTCTCTGCGGCTATTAAAGTCAAATGTAGTGACTTGAGCTGCCATCTTGTTCGTCCTGTGTGCAGGTGATCCACATAAAGGTGGTGACCCCTCGAGGGGTGATAGAGAAGAGCTGCCAGGGGCCACGCATGTCCACTGGGCCAGACATCCACC